>NC_086226.1:47877502-48110002 GCF_035770615.1 Melospiza melodia melodia
TTCAAATGTTATGGAGAATTTAAATTTCCCTTTGTAAACCCCTTAAAAGAGGGGATTATCTATTGTATAAAATATAAAGAAATGGTGTGAGAAAGCACACCTCCACCAAAGAAGAGGAGACAATATGAAAAAATGTAAATTCACCCTAATTTTGAAATAATTTCAATACAGCAGTTACATGAGAATCCAAGAAGCACCATTTAAAGCAAAAATTAATTGAAAAATATTACAAATAAAAACATTTATGATCAATTTCTGTAATCAGAATTTATCTATTTCTGCATTAGTGAATACATATTAATTTTAGTGAAAATAAACATATTGTTAAAGACTGCTAATTTGTAACTATATTTTGTGAAATGAGTAAATAAAAATTTGCTGGCAAGTCTGCCTATAAATTCTCAACAGTTTCGTGCTTCATGATATGAAAACTGTCTCAACAGTTTTCATTATTGATACTGATGAAGTTACAGGAGGCAAGATTATTGTTATTTTTTTCTTACCAAGCAGAGGCATGTAGACAAATATCCAATTACTCCCAGAAGAGCTAGTAATTTAAAGGTTTATGTATTGTAGGTATTATCTCAGACATAGCAGGATCTTTACAAAGCTGGGAGAGAAGAACGTATCAGTGATAATGGACACAAAATGTACAGAATTTATGGGCCACCAGGAGAGTAAATTCAGCAAATTTGCTGAAATCAGCTTCTGCTGGGAAAACACAATTCCAGCAGCGAGAAGATAGCAACTACTGACTCACAGCCCACCCACTCAAGAAACCCACTGACTGAACAGAAGAAAAAGACTAAACGTGGGACTAATTAGGATGAGATATGAGGAAATCAGTTAGCCAATAGAGTAAGAGAACTATTCAGCCAATGGGCACTAATTCCTTTATTAGCTAAAATGTATAAATAATGAAAACCTTTTAATGACATTGGGATATCTACCACCATCTACCACCAAGAAGCCCAGGGCAAAGGACCAATGGCATGCTGCTGGATCCACTATAACAAGGTGATGACTGTCTCCTAATTTCTGTTCCCTTCTACCCCCTAGCCCCCATCTCTTCTAATTTTTTGTATTCTTCTACCTCATATTTATCATTAAATCAAATCCATAATTTTGACTTTTCCATATGGTCATGTCTGCTCCTTAGTTCGGGCAAAAGCATCTCTCACTAATCAGATCTTAAGAGAAGGAGAAAATGGCTTTGATATATTTTGAATATATTTTTTGACATGTGTCTGTTTTGATGGGCTGTTTTACATTCTTTAAGTGTAAAAAAAGAAAAAAATGTGAGGCAGAATATAATTGTAAGAAATTGGATCTGAACACTCCATGATCTAAGCCCTTTGTATACTGTATGAACATGTGTAATGAGTGTGTTTGTACTCAATGTTAAATTATATTTTGGCAAATTTTCTTATGTAAATTTTAGTGAGCTGTTTCAAAGTAGCTTTTTTAATACTGTAAGCTGGTTTTATTTCCTGGAAAATTTCAATAGAATTATTCACTGATTTGAAACAAAAATAGCAAGTATGAAAAAATTATCTGAAGAAAAATCTGACATTACGTGCAAACTATTTTTTTGCCCACCTCTATACAAACTTCAGCCCCCTTTCAATCATATCTGTTATTTACTGGCTTAAAAAATCAGCTAAATATAATGGACACTAACACCACTGTCAGTGAAAAATTAATTAGACCTTTATACTAAGAAAGATTACCTGCTAATTTCATTGAGAAATTTATCAGATCATACATTTTAAATTAAAATACACTTCACATTCTAGCTAAATAAACCAGATAATCAATAGTTTAGAACATTCTCATGCCAGGTTTACAGTTATTTTGGTTGGGAGTATTTTGGTTTTATTTTTTGTTGGTTGGATGCTTTTTCAATCCTGTGCAGTTAACTTTTCAAACTCCTGTAGACTAGCAAAAATAAGGTAGTTCATTATAATTCTGATTTTGAGCAAAGATGGAAGTCCACACTGATAACATGAAGAACAGGCACATTTATATTTAATAAAAAGTCTAGGTTCTTACGTGGCAAAAATTGTGTAGAAATTATTACCTCTTTTAAAATGTTTTGAAAAATTATACGTATTTCTGAAGACAGCTCACCATGTGAATCTTTATTTAAAATGTATCATATAATTCTATTGAAC
Source organism: Melospiza melodia melodia (assembly GCF_035770615.1). Taxonomy (NCBI): domain Eukaryota; kingdom Metazoa; phylum Chordata; class Aves; order Passeriformes; family Passerellidae; genus Melospiza; species Melospiza melodia. The sequence goes on from NC_086226.1 coordinate 47,879,677, forward strand.
TTTTCCTAAATAAACTATGTCTACCATTTAGCAGGTACCAAAATACCTGATTAGCATTGAAGATCAAAATTATCACATGACAAAGAATGAACAGAATTTTTTGCATATAGGCTTCCCTCCAAGAACCTCGCACTGAATACATTATGCCATTAACTGTACCTGTTAATGGTGCAAGGTGCTTCATACTTTCAGCATAAGGTCAAAATTACACAGGATTATTAATAGGGTTATATTTTAGTGCCATCTGATATTTACAGAGACAGAAACAATTATAAATGACACATTGAACTGCTGAAAATGTTATGATAAAGCCAATCTGTACCAACATACATTTATCTTTGTGCATTATTTGTTTGCAGAAATTTTCATTAGTTTTTTACCACTTATTCAAACCAATCAATTCATAGAATATCAGTGCCAGAAATGAACATTTTTATCTGTTGTTTAAGTAAATCGATAAATGGATGGATTTTACCTGTGAAGTTTTGTTCAAAACTAATTTCACTAATTTTGAGCTGGAACTGTGAAAAAGGCTAGATTTGTAACACAAATATTTCTGTCCCACATAGCTCCTAATTCTTCATGTTTTATGGAAGTAATGTGAATTATACCAGAATAAGGGTTTCTTTCATTTTGCATTCAAGCTAGGTCTGATAGTAGATTTGAAAAGCTTTGAAGAGGTTTTCATTAGTTCTTTGGGGATTAAAAAAGTAATCAGACGCACTGAAAACATGGCTTTCATTGTAAGACAGACAGAACACCAGCAATTTGTTGCAAAGGTTCTAAATGCATAAGGATGGCACAGTTGGCCATATTGAATGTGTTTTGTGGACAAATAAACTGGTTTGTATCCTGTTGAAGGACTATGGAGATTTAGCCACTTAATTTAGCAAATTTCAGATTTTCTTTTTTATATTTTTTTAACAAATTGTGTATTTTCTAGCATGCATTTTTCACTAAATAGAAGATCCTTTTTGTCCAGGGATGAAGTGTATGAAATCTAGGTTGGGTAAGATGACTTAGATACTACTTATACATTTCTGTGCTTTACAGACTCTTAGGGAATGGTGGAGTCTCTTGGATGACATCTCCTTTGACCTTCAAGTAACTGCAGTACTGCTGAGGCCAGTGTTCATGGGGCAAAAGGCTCTTCTAAACTTAAATGCTATAATAAATCACATAGAAATAGGCATAGCAAACCAGATCTGTGGTTCATTGAATCCAATATCTTGTCGCACTGGCATGCAATAGTGGTTTCAGAGGCAAAGTAGCAAGATACACCATTTATTTCTCCAAAGTGCAAGTTGTAAAATCTGGCTTTTACTCTGCCTTCACAAAAGCATTCTCCCTGGCATTGTGAGAGAGTGAATAAAGTGCCTGGCACATAGACAAGATCTGCAAAATCTCTTGGGACTTTGCTTGCTCTTTGCAATTAAGGTGTAATTAAGCTGTGTCAGATCAAATGCCGAACTGAGCTCTTCACAGATACTACACACACATATGCACACACACAGAGACATATATAAATATACACACACACAAATATAATTATCATTAATAATAATACATATATTTGACAGTTAAGAAGAGATGATGTTGCTGTTGGAGCAGGCATTTGGGAGTTAAACTTCTGCTTTTGGATGCTCTGAAGATCTTCTTACATAAGTTTAGACCAAACACTGTCTCAGTGTTTTTCTGAAATAAAACTGAGTCATATTTGTTTGTCAAATTCCCATATGACTTAGCTGTTTAGCAACTGTAAAACATCTGGAGGTATGCACTTTCACCTCAGAAAATATTGTTACAATTTACAATAGCCAGTACAGTCCTGAGATGAAATTGGACTCTTCTGCAATTAACATATTTCTTGACATAATTTCAATTAGAAATCTTTAGTATCAATGCAGATAAAGGATCTAGAAATAATGTTTGACTTCCAAAACCCATAAAGCATTTGAAAGGCTGAAAGTTGATAGGAAGTGGAAGAAATCCGATTAAAATTAATCTAGGAGCCATTGTGAGGTTCCAAGTCATTCTAACTTCGTATACTAAAACTTGAATTTTTCTCTTCCATAATATAATACCACTTCTGACAGCAGAGAATGAATTGCATGAGGAACACCCCTGATGAAATACTTATAGCAGAAGAGTGCACAGAATTTCCAGCAATTATTTTCATGAGCACCATATGTCTTTTCTATTTCTCTGTCTTTATTGGTAAATTACGAAGAAAAACAAGGGTTATGCAATGCATTTGTTGAATTAATGACCTTCAAAGCCTAACTTTGTTGCAAGACAAACAACCATACAAATGTTCCTCCTATTTCATTCAGAATAGCTATATTACCCTTAATTTCATTCAGGATATTAGCTATAAATGAGAGGAACTGTAGCATTGTTGCTGCTCCAGCACTTCATCCTGGTGCAAACTTTATGGGTTACTGGTGCCTGGTGGTAGTAAAATGCTTTTCAGCCATGCTATCAACTTCCATATAAAAAAATAAAAGAGAAAAGAAAATGCCTATTTCCACATGTGCAACTGTCAGCATCTTGTCCAAACCTCTTAGTTTTGCTTGTGTACAGATTACAGCTGATTGGTTTTCAACACTTTAAGAGCCTAATTCCTGGTTTTCAACACTTTAAGAGCCTAATTCCAGCTATTGCCCATTTTCCTTATCTCAGTTTATTATTTTCAATGTTGAAATGCAGCCTTTTGGACTGGAAATAGGTAATTAATAATTTAGCATTGAACAGTGAGAAATATTTGCCAGAAGGGTTTGTTGTGGGGGGTTTGTTTGTTTGTTTGTTTGAGATGTTTTATCTTGCTTGTTTGTTTGTTAAGTTTTATGATTCTCCAATACTTTCTGCAGAACAGACGACTGACTGTACAGCAAGTCACACATGTAGGAGGGAGTAAGTCAGCCACCTGGCTTCCTCACTGGTCACTGAGCCAGTAATGCATCCTTTCTGGTTAGTCTAAAGCATCGGTATATCCATTCCAATTCCCTTTTAGGCAAGATGGCATTTGATTATCCTTGGAACCACCTATTGCCAGACATTGAATTTACCTAATATATCTCTTTATAATACAATATGGTCTTCCGTAGCATGACCTACTCCGTTTTATTTAGATGGAAAGTTTGCGATAACTTTTTATTGTGCCACTGTTGCTTTTTTTTTTCTTTTTGTTTTTAACATAAAAAATGAGTAAGAATGAAGGGAACATTTTTGCTTGAATTGTTTTTACATCCCTGGTTTTAAGAGATGGATTTAAACTCTGATGTTCCCTGGTGTCTTGAATAAATGGTATGTGGAGCACACATATTCTACTACAAAAACAGGAAGAAAGAATCATTTACTCTACAAGTTAATACATATTTCTTCAGAGTGATTACTAAATCATTAAATTTATAGTGCTTTATAGAACAAATCATTAAATTGACCATGTTTTAGAGAGAAAAAAATTAAATATACACATTTATAATCCCAGTTCAGGGTGAGTATTCATGCTGATCTCTGACATGAAGGTAAGCATAACACATCTTAAACAGGCCGCCTTTTAAAGCTGTTTTTAAAAGATGACCTAAGGTGCTACCTCATAATGCCTTCATTTCAGTGACATTATTCTGTTTCCCTCATTTCACTCTGATGACTGAGTTAGATAGGGCTTTAATATCTATTTCAAAAGGAAAGGGAAAAAAAAAGTGCTAACATTTTAATTTTCCTAATTCTGCGTGGCTTAAATGGATATAGGAAAGTTTTTCTTCAACATGTCAGGTTAGAAACATAGATTCATTTCTTGATAAAGTCCAAATAGATAGAAAAATGCATGTAGAGCCTATATGTTTGAAGTCAGTACCAAAACTGACACAGCCTGAGCTTCTCTATATAGGTGTATATGGAGGCTCTACATATCAGGTTTATGAGAGGCTAGGCAGGGGCAAGTGCTAAGGAACTTCAGTGAAATGTAGAGTAACTCCAATCATGCTAGTAATTTCCTTTTAAAAGAAAGCTGAAAAGCAACTACACTACAGAACTATAAGAAGAGGTTCAGATGGTCATCTCTTCTCTGTATCATGCACTAAAAAAGGATGCAAAAGACAAAATATAAAACACTCCTGGTCTGTGATCTGGGATTATATTTTTCTTTTCTTTTCCCCTTCTCCTCTCCTCCTCCAATGTATTGGAATAAGCAGTATTAGAAATGCATGGTGAAAAATATGAAATTCTATTTAAGAATGTGGTTTAGCTAAGGTTTACGTGTTCCAGTAAATTCTTTCAAAACACAATCATTGACAAGACTTTACAAGAAGTAATGAGTTTTAGGAGAATCTATAGCAGGTTTCATTTTAAAAATTCAGGATACTTTAACTTTCAGGCAATAATTTCAGGAAAAAGCAAGGAATATCCATCAAATGTACTGTAATGATCACAGATCGCATTCCTGTTGTAATTCCAGCGCCCTAGAGTAAATTAATTTATTGAACCGCTCTTTTGTGGTAACAGATAAAATTCTGTGCAATGAACTCAACTTCATATTCACCTGCCTCCGTTTCTCTGGGAAATAGTGGTATTAGGGCACTGCTTTCTGGTGCTTTGATATATCAATTGCAGGCTACTTAAAAGCAGTTTTGATGGGGTGAAGGAGGAAGGTTTTCAGACTCTCCTGCCATATTAAAGTCTACGATGCAGCAGCTGTCCATGGAAACACATCAAAGAGGAATAAAAGGGCTATCCAGGGGAATACAAAATGGCACAAATATGATACAATGGCACAAAAACCCCCCAAACATTGAGGAAGATTTTGAACCTGCCAAACCTACTCTTTTCAGAATGCTAGCTCTAGAACCTAACTCTAATCAAAATTTCTGCTAGCTAAGAGACCTCTTTCTCACCTCTTCCAGGCAAAATGCAGTCAAGTTTCAGAGAGTAATGTCACGACAGGGATTTTTAGAAGCATTTCAAGGGGAATAAAAAAAGCAAAATTGTGAAACATACATAATTTTCATTGAAGCTTCCCTGTTTAAGCAAGTAATTTGGTCTAAAAAGAAGTATATATGACTTTGTAGCAACTAATTCCTTAACAGCTTAATAATCATAACAGCAGTATACACATATAAAATGTTTTGCTTCTTGAAGCAAATAAGATGACATTACAGTTCAGTATTGAATCATAATTGAATCCTGTGCAATCTCACAGGAATTCCAAAGTATGCAATTTACATATTTACCTAACAGCACAGAACTGAATTGAAAAGACAGTAAAATTCTGCCAATGTTTGGCTGAAATATGTTATGTAATCTGGTTGATCCTGCAGTACACTTAAACCTGGATAAAACTAATTTTGTGTGCTAATCATTTTTATTCAGGCTACATCAGACAAGTAGGGGAAGTTTAACAAAGTATTACATTTTTTTATATCCTATATTTGTATATTTAAATTTAGGGCAGTTTTTCATCACTTATGATTCTTGTTTTCAACAGCAACAGCAGTAGAATATGTAAGAGGAGAAAAACAAAGCAAGCAATAAACAGTTCAGCAAGCTTGAGTGAGAATATTTGCTTTGATTTCTTTTGTTTAAAGTTAAAAAAAAAGAAATCAGCTGTAATGTTAAAAAGGAGCTCTAGGGTATAACAAAAAAAAAAAGACAAAAACCCAAATCAAAATCGTATAAGCTACATTTTAAGCTAAACTTTGTTTAACATCCAGTTTTAATGCTTTTTTCTTCAGAAAAAAAGACCTGGTTTAGAGAGGTAGGTGTAGAGACACACTACCATGGCAGATGAGGATGAAATAGATGAGTGCTTCAGGTTTTGTCCAGAACGCTAGTATATATGATCCCACACTTCCAAAATAACTTCCACAAACACTAGCTTGAGAAGCTTCCTTTAAAAAAGCAAAGAAAGCTTTATCTTTGCACTCTATGACTTGAGAAGCTGTTCTAATAGAACCCAAAATACCAGTATCATGATGCTAAACTAGACATATTCTTAATAAGAACAACAGTGTTATATTGAAAAGGAGGATTATACAGTTTATCTAGATTATTCTGTTCTGGAGTGAGAGGGGTGGAAATGCCTAAAACATTGATTAAATTTTACTTTGTCCAATGAGAACATTGACATGTCATGACACTTTTATCAGATTCTCATTTAAAGCAGATACTGACTTCATAGAACTACTTTTTTGTTTTGTTTTGTTTTTTTTCCTTTCTCTTTTTATTTTAGTGGTACATTGTGAGAAAAATTTCATGATGTAAAATAAATATTTCCACCCCATTTTGTGGCCAGATCATATTTTACATTTATTTACTGATAATCAGATTATACAGCATTCTTCTTATTTCACACAAACTTTTGTTCAATCTCCAAGTTCCAATCAAGTGTATTAGATCAATATTTTGATAGCTAAATGTATTTTCAAATAATGTTAATATGTTAAGGAACTTGAGTGACAATTCAATTCCAGTAAGGCAGAATTTATATGACTCTTCATTTTCCCATGGTTGATGGTATAGTTAACACTATTAAGGTTTAGAAACCATCCATGGAGTATAAGCCAGGCTTTTTCAAAACTAAACAAAGTATATCATACTTTAGAGAAATTGCAGGTTCTTTGCAAAACCAAGTAGATTTCATTTCTTCAGTTACATTCTGATAATTTTTAAAACACTTTACGAACAAGAATAACAATTGCTAGATTTTGCTTGTCCGTTGCTTTCTTGGCTCGTTTGCATTCTTGGGTTTTTTGGTTTTGTTTTCTTTTTTTTTTTTTTTGACAGGTTATGAGGTTTAATTCTCCAAGAGAGTTTCAGAAAGTAGCAAGCATCTCTTCCACACATTTGAAAACAGCAAATGTGCAGAAATTTGTACAAACTGTATAATTTCATACTTTACATAAAAACCCCTAAAACATTGACATCATCCTAAATAAAATCTATTAACTAAGAGCCAAAGACAAATGAAAGTCTCTGAAAAAGCTGCATAACATAAACCTTTCAAAAATGGCAAGGCATTTGCCAAAATAGACTAAAATATCACCATTGGTATGCTTTCTTTATAGCTTCTTTGTGTTCCCACATGACCTGTAACCATTGCACACTTTCAAATGTCACCTGTTATAAAGTTTGGATATCTTAAATTCATGACACAAATAGACAAAAGCAAATTATGCCCTAGAACAATGCTTTTTGATGTCTGACAGGCAACCAGACACGAGAGACAGCGTAGGTTTCTTGCAGCAGCTACATAGTCTATCAGATCACTAAAACATTCTGAAAATAGGCTATATCAATAGTACTGGATTTTTGCCTTCATCTTTATAAAGCATTAATTCAATCTTGTATAGGATAGCTAACTGAAAGCAGAGGAGGCATGAGACAAGAAACCAATATTACACCATGTTTGAGAAAGGATCTATGGGTGATACCTTAATCGACAAAGCCATAAAATAAAATTCAGTAAAGGCTAAAACTGCTGGAAATGCTAGTCATCCAAGCCATGCAGGACAGATATAGAACTGTAATTTGATTAAAAATAGCAAGCATGGATTCACAAAAGGAAATAATAGTACCTCAGAATTTTCAAAGAATGAGCAAAGAATCTCTTAGGAGAAATCCATATGTATCTTACTTAATTTTTCTTATTGTATTTATTTATGTTTTCATACAATTCTCCAGAAAAGATACTTTGATATTTCTTACTGTATGTAGCCTGCATACATTCTGTATACATTGCTAATATAACAAGTTGATTTTTAAACTGTATATTCTGTTTGGAGAGGGAAAGGATATTAAAAACTAATTTCCTCTTCAGGAACATAGGAAATTGTAAAACAAACTTATTCAGATTTTAAAATAAACTTATTCTTTATTTCTGTGAGTGGGAATAAGATAACCTTGTGGCATTTAATAACCTGCATTTTCTGGTTTAGATTCCACCAACAGGCAGGGCACAGCAATCAAGTATTAGCAATCATGTGTTCTTTCAAGACAAGACATAATTAGAAGGCAATACATCACATAGAGTTTATTTATTTATTTGAGAGTGATGTGTGTGTTTGTGTGCGTGTGTGTGGGTGTGATTGTGCATACACACATATTTGATTACAAACATAAGGTTCATTTATTTATTCTAAAAGTTCTGAAGATGTTTTTGCTATTTCTCCCCTTTTATTAAAAAAATACTTTTCATGTACCCTCCACTTTCTGGGAATAAGTACTCATCATTCTGATGAACTGTGGTCAATTTTTCAGATTTTCTTCAGATGCATTTTTATTGTGTCTCTCCTGTGCTTTTGAATTTTTGGTGTAAGTCTTGTTTGAAGTTAGCTGAGCACAGTTTCAGCATCATTAGAAAATCGTTTTAAGGTAAAGGAAAATGTGGCTTACAAGAGTTGCACCAACCTTCAGAACATGTTTCTGAAACAGATATTGTAAATTGAAAAAATCTAAAGAGTTTTAGATACAGCAGAGCTTTAACTCTCTACCAGGATTTGTACCTGAAATATATGTATGATATTAAATGTTCTTTCAGGGTTTAAAGGTGAGGAAAAATGAGATTCACAGTACAAAAAAGCACATTAAAGTGCTGAACTTCTAGCAACTAGCTGTAATGTAAATTTTTTAAGATAAACTTTACTTTTGTTCTTCAGAGGAGTCACTTATTCCCCATACTTATAATTACTATGTGACATTGTCAGGTTGCAAGTGAGAGAGAAAAGCGTCCATATGAATTTTTTGTTAAACTTCCAATATGTTTTAGAACCATGAAATACCTTGGAATGTAGCAAATCTAACACATGCTACTTTCTCTCAGAAAAGCTAGGGAAGCTTTTGACAACTCAGAGTTTTATTCAAATGTGAGGCTTTTCTTTCCAGCTTGAGAATTTTATCATGTTGAGGTATAGTTCTCTTCTTTCAGCCTCCACAGATAAGTGTGACAACTAATACCTCATATTATAATGGCTCCAAGTGTCTGTTGTCTTATATGTCATCTTTTTGTACTGTTGAAAAGACTAGGTCATCTTTTAATTGCCTAATCAGTGTCCTGGAGTTACTTACAAATGAGACTCCTGTCTTACACTTTACTTTTCTTAGTTCTTGTGTCAGTTTCTTTATTTATTTTTTTCCTCTTCCTTATTTTGTAGGGAATTGAGCTATCAAAATTCTTGGTCATGATGCATTTCTTCTTTCAAACTTTGAAGTATGTTTAGAACCCTAAGGGTTTAAGGGTTCAATTTCTTGTCAATAGGATGGAAATTAAGAGAGGCATTACCTTTCTTCTGTGATTCAGTGTCCTGGTTTCAGCTAGCATAGAGTTAATTGCTTCACAGAGCTGTTACAGGGCTCTTTTTTTGATTTGGAATGAGAATGGTCTTTGTTTTTTTTTTTTAAGAAGTTGTGTTTGTCCTAGTGAAAGAATTTTCCTGGTCTCATGCTCAGTGAGGAGGTGAGCAAAAGAAGCTGGCAGGGCACACGGCTGGGAGAGGTGACTCTGTCTGAAAGGATACCTATGGTAGGATGTCCTGCCAAGTGTATAAACTGGAGGCAGCTACCCTGAAGGGGCACAGTTGGGTTTGCTTCTGGCATTGGTAGTGGGTGGTGAGCAAGTGCATTGTGCCTGGCTTATTTTTCCTTTCTTATCATCATTACTATTATTACAATTTACCATTATTACTGTATTTTATTTTAAATTAATAAACTGCCTTATCTTATCTTATGAGTTTTTCTTTGATTCTCCTCCCCCTTCTACTGTGGTGAAGTGGGCAAAGAAGGGGGTGTTTGAGTGAGTGGCTGTGTGTTGCTTTGATTTCCAGATGGGCTTAAACCACAACACTGAGTAGTAAGCAGGCAGAAATATGAAGTAATAGGAATGGATTTAAAGAAAGTTCATAACTTGTTCACCACTACTTGGTAGACAGCAGTGAATAGAGATACACTTTAAAGATATTTTTCAGCATTTTCTTTTTTATTTGGGTGGCCAAAGTTCTAAAGGAAGAGGAACAGTATATCTAAAGAATGACTGAGAATACACAAAAAGGTCTCATCTCTCCAGCAATCAAGAAATTTATCTCTGAGAACTCACTTCTAAAAGACTACATGAGCTTCCCTTATAGAAGCAAAAAAAGCAATTTTTTAGGCTTGTTAGGCTTAAATACGTCTTGATAGCCTGGATACTAGCAAGATTACTTTTAGGTCATAGGTTGGACTTGATGATCTCAAAGGTCTTTTTCAGCATAGTTAATTCTGTGATTCAGTGATGCTTTTGTGAAGACTCAAACTCTTTCACTAGAATACTTTTCAGGTAATAGCTTGGAAAGGGAAAGTATTTTTTATTTGTTTTACTTAAGAAACCATCATTTAACACAAAGAGAATGGCATGCCCATGTTCCCTTAAATGATCTCTTATCACAGAAAATAAATTATTAATTTCAGTAAGAATAAAATTGTATCATGGAAATAAAACTTTAACAGTATTTTCATGGTAGAGACACAAAATTGGAGAAGCTCTCTAAGTTTGTGGTGGAGTTTACATCAACAGAGAACTTTGAAAAGCTGATTTTACAAACTTCTACAATAATCAATTTCAAATGCTAAATTATTTTTTATTACTATTACTGTTCTCAGAAAAGGAGAAGGGAGAAGAAAATAGAGGAAGGATGCAAGCAAGCAAAAATAGTTGAGGAAAAGACTTTTTCTCATTTTATATTGGAATACTTTTCTAAAATAGATTCACTGTTACTTTGGAAGCAAGATATTTTACCAATGAAATTAATACCTTCTGGTCTAATGTTCCAAACTGAAGCATACATATTTTTTATGTGTCATAGGGCTAAAATGCAGTCTGGAATTCATTGAACAGAAATTTTGTGCTAAGTTTATGCCATGAATGAACCCCTTCCCTTCCCTTCCCTTCCCTTCCCTTCCCTTCCCTTCCCTTCCCTTCCCTTCCCTTCCCTTCCCTTCCCTTCCCTTCCCTTCCCTTCCCTTCCCTTCCCTTCCCTTCCCTTCCCTTCCCTTCCCTTCCCTTCCCTTCCCTTCCCTTCCCTTCCCTTCCCTTCCCTTCCCTTCTAGCTATTTGATTCAATTTAGAATTTAAGTAGCAGACATACATCAATAAGCTTTTTTATTTTATTTTATTTTCCTTGCATGATTCCTTTGAGTTATATAGAATATAATTTAGATTCACTAATTTATAAAGAAGCATACAACTTCCCCCAAAACTGATGCTTACGCAGAGCATCTCCCCTTCACATCTTGAGGGTAATGTACTTAATATAAACCAAAATACCCTTCTCAAAGATGTATTCCAAATGTCCAGCTATATTTTTCATCTTTAACTTCATCTCATTAAAAAAGAATCAACTCCTTTCCCTGGCCAAATTCAGCTGTGGGAAGAGTTGGCGGACCTATAACCAATTCACATGGCTATTGCAATTATAAAATACACAGATATGGAAAAAATTGTTTTATTTCCCTGTGTATTTCTAAATGAACTGCTATTAAAATAACAGTTGTTTATAAAAATGGTTAAAAGTTATTTTTTGTTTCCTGACCTCTGTTTCCTTGACACGCAGACCTTCTAGGCATTTTGTACTGGTTTTCCTGGGATAGAGCTTTTTTTCCTTATAATTACTTGTGTGGAGTTATGCATTGATTTGTGACCAAAACACCTGATCACATTGATGCTTCAGTTACTGCTAAGCAAGGCTTACACAGTGTTAAGGGCTTTTCTGCTTCTCACACTGAATAAGCTGGGGGTGTTCAAGTTAGGAGGGGACGCAACAGGGACACCTGACCTCAACTGACCACTGGGATGTTCCATAACACATGGCATTATGTCCAGCAGTTAGAGCTGGTTTTGTCAAGCAGATTTTACCAGAAGTTCTTTTGTAATTTTCACTAAAATTACTAAATCTGTGTGAATGTTCATGAAATTGGGACCTTTCTGGTCATACTCCTTTCCTTTTTCCTTAACTCTAGTAAAATAAACTTTTTTGCACTTGAAACATATCTGGTAATTTTATAAAGTCCATAGCATGCATGATATGTAGAGGTTTGAGGACTTCACATATTTGAAATTCAGCCTCTTCCTAAAACTTGTATCCATGAAAATGCTAAACAAACTTATCCTGCTCTGCTGTTCTAATTGAAAACATATGGCTTACTCTGGGTGATGTTTGGAAAGATTTCTCAAATCAGTATTATGAATTAGGTACTCAGGTTCTGGGTAGTCACGTGGATTTGGGAGTCTGAAATCCATCTGTTATGTTTCTGTAAAATTGTTTCCTTTGTAGTGTGGTTATAATTGAAACAGGAGGAGTAATTAACACATAAAGGCAGGAGAGAGGTCAAAATTCATGAGAAGTTGGCATATAAGTCTGTTATTGTTTCACAAAAATTAAGAAATATTTTGAGCTCTGTAAAAAAATAAAATTAAGTGTAACTGAATACAACTATCTGTCCAGCTATTAACTTTTTAAAAGTTCTGCTATAGGGGCACTGAAATACCCAAACCAACTATACTTTGTCTCGAGGTCAATCATCTGGATTGATTTTATGTTTTATTTAGTGCCACAGGACAAAACTTATAAAAATTAACATATATCAAATACCTTGGACAAAATTTAATTTTTGAACTTAAATAAAAGCTAAGATTCCAAATAGTGTATATTTTGCATCAGTACAGAGAAGAGATTGTTAAAGGTAAAACAAAAATACATCCTTTAAGAAAATAAAGTGGAAAGAACAAGACAAGAAATTGCTCAGATAACAAAGGTAATAAGTCTGCTTCTCGTCGCATGAAGTTAGCAATAGTCCACTGTCCCATAAAGGAAAAAAGGAAGCCTACCCAGTGTGAATGGAGTGGCTGGCACTAAGCAATTTCCAGCTACATGACCCAGCCTTGTTGACTTCTGCCATGTTTTATGGGGAAAGAATCTGAAAGCAGCTGGAAAACAGCCTTGTTAATATCCTACAATTAAACTAGACCTTCATGTCGTAAAACACCTAATATTCTTAGTATCTCTTTCCCAATTCTGGCTGACTTCAAATCCTTCTTAGCAAGTTTTTCCTTTATTCATTATCCTGCCTAATATTATTAGATAATTATTATTAGAGATTATTTTTAGACAGTGCTATCAAATGGATTGAGAATAAGCTGAAAATATTTTCCTTTCTGTCCATACAGCAATAGCAATATGTATAAATATAAATGCACACACAGAGAAACACACTTAATCCCACGTGCCCCATACGCATATGTAAGAATTTATAGAACATGGAGTCAAGACCTAACATTGTTTACATTGTTTAAATTTGCCACAAACCTGTGCACAGCCGTGTCAATTTTGGTAACTAAATTTTCTCAGGCAAAACCACAGAACTGTACTTTTGTTCCAAGCATCCTAGAATTTCTGAAATGTTGCAACAAAGAGAGGCCATGCTGTATGTATGTACTTAAAAGAGAGAGGGAAATCTTGACATATAGACCAGAATGAAACCTATGGAAATAGACAACTCTAAATCCATTGATATGCAGGTTTGGTTCCACGTGAAATTAAGATCATACGTTTTGACCAAAGAACACAGCTTCTGCATGGATAATTAAATTGCACCTGAGATTGTATCAAAATTCTTCTCCACGCATTTGTTTTTTTGCAATGATCACCATATGTTTCCTTTTTTTTTCTGGAAAACAGCTTAGAGAGTGGGGGAAGAAAGACCAAAAACTGTGTTGCTTTTATAGAAACTGAGAAAAAAGTGGTTTATTTCCTCATTAGTTTTGACAGTCGTCTACTTTTTTATTTTTATTGCTAATGGGTGGGTAGCTTGGTGCATGCCTATGGTTGATCATCTTCACAAAGTCCTCAGCAGAACTAGTTCCCTATATCATTTTGGGATTGCTAGATATTCATAAGGACATGTGTCTGTGTACTTGAAAGCAAAGCTGGAGTTGAATTTCTCACAGCAATTCTCCTAAAATACGTTGATAATTGCTAGCAAAATCCTTGCTGTGCAGCAGACAAAAAGAGCCGAGAAAACCCAGACCACAGTTGAAAAAGACCATCTCTCTACACAATACACCTGAAAGCTACTGGCTCAGTATACATGGGTTCAGCAAAAAGAACACTGGAAAAAGCAGTGGGTTGTGTTTCTCTTACACCTTAGATAGGAACTGTCATATTTATAAAAGGATTTATATCCCATTTTCCCTCTGAGAAGCTTGTAAGGCCTCAAAACCCTCACTGAAAGGGGTTTGCAGTGGTTCTAGTTATTTTGGTAAAATGCACAGGAGAAATACCTACCAGATGTTTTCCAGGGGTCAAAATAACACAATGGTTTACTGCCAAACTAAAGAAAATCAGAGAACTCTGGTAAATGATTCTTCTAATCAACATAAAACACTTCTCAAAGCATTAATTTAGCCCATCCAATTTAGCAAACTTTAAAACCATTCAATTTTCTCAAAATGTTTGAAGTAGCGGGAATTAGAAGAAACAAAGAGAGAGAGAGAAAAGAGGAAAGGAAGAAAAGGAAGATACAGAAAAACCACAAATATAGCTACCAGCTCCTGGTTTCCAGCAGTGCTCACATTGAAACTTTAAGAGGAAGGTAGGGTCAGGCTATGCCTGCCTCATGCTCAGCTTTAAATACCCCTTGGCTTTTGGGGTCCCACCTCCCAGGTGAGACTTCGGGTCATTTGGCCACTCTTAAACTGGACTAGGGAAGAGTAGAGCCCTGTCTCCAGAGTGCCAATGACTGGCAGGCACTGCAGGGCTGGGATACAGTCCCTAGGGCTGGGGGCTCATGTGGCAGTTCACTGTTTTTCCAGGGCAAGGCCTTATCTGCCCTCCCTTATAGCCATATGCATCCCAAAATATCTCGAGACATGAATCCATCCAGTGTCTAACAAAGCTTCATATATATGGAGATTTAACCACCATTTAGTTAGTGATTTGACTTTTAAGTTTGAGTTTAACTGAGGTTAATGAAGCTACTACAAGCGGCTGACATGGTGCTTGTTTGCAGAGCTGGGCTCTTGTAGGTTCCTCAGCAAACATATTATTAAACTGCTGGATGCATGATACCATTGTTGTTTGTCTCAAATCAATCCATAAACAATGATTCTTGTTTTCTGGGACAGTCTGGGTTTGATCTGTTCATGGTGAAGATAGCAGACAGAGCCAGTCTGAGACAAATAATCAGTTCTCTTCTGCTCTTGTAAGACCTCACCAGGAGTATATCAGCCAGTTCTGTAGCCCCCAACATAAGTAGGATGTGGACATGTTTTGGGATGTCCAGAGAAGGATCACCAAGGTAAGCAGAAGGCTGGAGGAGCTAATTTATAAAGAAAGGCAAAACATTTTATGCTGTTCAACCTGGAGAAGAAAAGTCTTCAGGGATACCTTGTAGGAACCTTCCAGCACCTAAATGGAGCATGCAAGAAGTCCGTAGAGGGACTTTTTACAAAAGCAGGTAATGGTAGGACAAGGCATAATGTCTCTAGGTAGAAAGAGCATAGGTTTAGATTAGATATTTACAACGGGGGTGGTTAGGCACTAGAACAAGTTTTGTAGAGATTATTCAGACCATTGAGTCCAACTGGAATAGTTAACCTAGCATTGCCAAGACTACAATTAAATCGCATCCCTTAATATCACATCTACATGTCTTATTAATACCTTCAGAGGTGGTAACACCAACACTTCCCTCTGCAGCTCGTTTCAATGCCTGACTAGCCTTTCCCTGAAGAAATTTTTCCTAATAACCAGTCTAAATCTCCCTTGACACAAACTTGAGGCTATTTCCTCTTCCCCTATAGCCTGCTGCTTAGGAAAAGGGGCCAACTTTCACTTCACTACAACTCTCTTTCAGGTTGCTATAGAAAGCATTAAGGTTTCCCCTGTGCCTCTTTCACTCCAGCAGAAAGACTCCTGCTGTCTCAGCCACTTCTCATAAGACTTATTCTCTAGAACTCTCCACTAGCTCTGTTACTTTTCTTTGCACACACTCCAGAACTTTTATGACTTTTTTGTAGTGAGGGGTCCAAAAATGAGCACAAGATTCAAGGTGCAAGTTTAAAGATGGATGGAGAGGACTTAAGAAACAGAAGATAGTTTGTGGATACAGTATTAAAGCTGGTGGCTGGTAACAGCTTTTTACCAACACATATTCTTAACTATAAAATGAAGACTGGCAGACAGTAAGGTGCACACTATACAGTAGAAACCTAGTCAACTAATAAATCCTAGAAAGCTTGTTTTACCGTGTTTTCTGTTATATGGTAACACAACTAAACAAAGCTAAATATCTTCTTACACATGATACCTAATACTTACTGCCGAACACAAAAAGAGCCTAGATCAATTCTCTGTGAAAGATTAAGTTGACAGCAAGAAGATTAATACAAATAAAATAAAATTAAAAGGTGCTCCTCCACATCATGATAAACTACTTGGTTGAAGGACTTAAAGGTATACTAAATCTGCCAATCACACTAAATTGAAAAGAGCTGTTTACTCCCATGAAGAGGAGAGGCCCTGCAGAGAGTCCTTGATAAATCCGAGAGCTAGGAAATCACCACCTGTATAAAGCTCAATGAGGACAAGTGTCATATTTGGAAGGGGAAGCTTGGATGTATGGACAGACTGGGGAATGAGAGGCTGGAGAGCAAGAGGGACCTGGGGGCCCTAGCAGATGGCAAGTTGAACATGGGTCAGCAGTGCCCTGGCAGCCAGGAGGGCCAACCCTGTCCTGGGTGGCACCAGGCACAGCATCACAGCTGGGCAAGGCAGGGGATTGTCCTGCTCTTCTCTGCCCTGGTTCTGCCTCTGCCTCTGTCTCACCTCAAGTTCTGGGGGCAGTTTTGGTCACCTTGATAAAGAAGGACATTAAGGAGTTAGAGAACATCCAAAGAAGGGCCACAAGGCCACAAGGATGGTGAAAGGACTAGAGGGGAAGTCATATGAGCAGTGGCTGAGGTCACTTGTCTTATTCAGACTAGAGAAGAGGGAGCTTGAGATCTGTATCACAGTTTACAATTTCTTCATGAAGAGTACAGATGAGGCAGGCATTGATCTTTTCTTCCTGCTGACCAGGCACAGGACCTGAGGAAATGACATGAAGCTGTGTCAGGGTAAGTTTAGCTTTGATATTACAAGAAGGTTCTTCCCCCAGAGAAAATGGGGTACTGGAACAGGCTTCCCAGAGAAGTGAATGCAGCATCTGTGACATGACAGGAGTCAAAGGAGATCTGTAAAATGCTCTCAGGTACAAGGTGTTGTCTTGGGGCTGTCCTGTGTAAGGCCAGGAGCTGGTCTTGATGATCCTTTTGTGTCCCTTCCAACTCAGGATATTTCATGATTTTGTGAAAAAAAAGTCTGATAAGGAGATTAAGGAATCCTAAACCAGCCATTAATCAATACAATACTGAAAATGAGGAAATACTTACAGGTAAAGGAACACCTTCAAGCAGACACTTCCAAAATGTTTTCCCTGGTGAGATTTTTATTACTAGAAGAAGTGGAAGACATAAACTTTAAGACCCGTATACAACTCTTATTCTCTTCTCAAGTGTAGAAGACAAATAGGATGATAAAAGGATAAAGTGTAATTGTCATTGTTAGAAAGCAGACTTCTGGATGTACCAGAAAAGAGAAGACTAGTACTAAAATCTACAAAGTTCACAGCCAAGCCTTTCCCAACAATCAAAAGAACTGACTTGTGTTCTTCCAATACCAAGTTTTTCTATTTTTTTCTTTCATATTTGTATGCTTTAAGGACTTATTCCTTCTGCTGTTTTCTTTCTGTGAAGTACCTGGATGAACCATCAAAACTCCTGTGCAACAATATTACAGAACAATAGGTAGATAAATAGCTGTATGCTGTTAGGCTTAAAACAGGACTATATCAGTAAAATTTTGTTGTACCTCACAATGTAGTCTGATGCCTTAGCCACATGACTCCAATAGTGGTGGTGAAGTGAGAAAAAAACCAGATTTGCACTACATAGAGGGCAGATGTCATATGACCATGTTAATTCTGGTGTTTTCACTGTTCATTTATTAGCTCTGCAACTTTAGTAAGCTCTTTTGTAATGCACAGACTATGTATTTCTATGTCATATGCAAAAAGAGACTATGGAAATCGTGGACAAACACCTGGAACACTGGCACTAAGAAAAACAATAATTGACGGAGAAATAATGTCTTATAGGAAGATGTGAGAGAACGAGAAGGAAGTAATAGATTATTGGGTGACAGAGCTGTCCTATTCATGTTCCTCAGTGCCCTGGATATGAAGGGATGATCTTTAGGTTTGCTGCCCAGAGTTCCCCATGTCTCATGAAGAAACAGGAAAGGCAAGCAAAGAGCTCTGCTGTTTTGTCAGAGACAAGTCCCTGATTCAATACAATTCAGAATACAATATAATATTGCCTCTATGCCTTGTGGGCAAGAAACAGGCAGTAACACCTCTGTCAGTGTTCACCAGCCAAATAGTTGATGTTCACTGGGGAAATATTTCACACCCTTCAAGATGTGTAGCTGTATGACTGAATTCCTAATTAGCAATCCAATTTATTCCTTAATTTTTTTTGTATCTGTTTGTAATTTCTTATCAACATGCTTATCCTCTGCATGCCAGTTGCCATGACAACTTCCTATTTTGATGTCTTCCATCACTGTTTTCGTTGTAAAAGTTTTTTGTTTAAAGATAGGTTGCATCCTTCCAGGATTGCACAGAGCCTGTTGAGTCTTTGCTCAGGAAAAAACTGACCTTTTCTGTTTGCCACAGGTTAAGGTGGTGATTTAGCCCCTGGTGGTAATTTTGGTATTTATTGCAAAATAGCAGAGGAGCCCATATGGACACATCTCCTTGAAAGCAAATAAAATAGAGCATCTGTTTAAAATATATTTTAGCATGCATGATCTGAATCTGACTCAGAGCCTCCATAGGAAGATAAATTAACTACTGAAACTGCTACAAAGTGATAGGGTAATTTCATCGACACTTGACTTGGAGTTTGACTACGAGAGTTCACTGTCTTTGTTAAAAATGAAGTTTAGTACAAGGAGTGATTGCAGAGGCTGTAAAGGGCTTTGCTGAGCAAAGCCCAGCGGACCATACACCCATTTGGTAAGAGACTTTTGAGTTCTCTGTGGCATAGTGATCTGAGCAAACTTGTTTTTGTTGGCTGAAATTGTAAAAGACAGATCAAACCATCATGTCTAACAGCCCTGTCAACTTCAGAGCAAGCAAGGTCAGAATCATGTCTCTTTGGAACATTAACTGGTTTTGGTATAATAGTTCCTTTCTTTCTTTGCCTAAATGAACAATTTTCCTTTAAGTAGGAGCTAGTTATTACCCTACAGACTCGTTGTTGCAGAATTGCTTTATTTTTTGAGTAATCATTAACAGATGTCCATTTACTGAAATTGCCATTAGAGAACAACAGTGGAAATCTAATAGTTAAGGGGTGAGTAGGAGTATTAGTACAAATAAAAATTGTTAAAGTAACATCAACAAATAGAACATGTCCTTTAGTTTTTTTTGTAAGAAAATAAGGGACAGCTATTGGCAAGCTTTCAAGAACCACAAAACTTAACAATGCAAGTTGGCATTATTCTTTATCTATGTTATGTGGGTGAAAGTGCTTGTTATTTGTGTATTTGCCTTTTAACTGGCCCAGAGAAAGAGGGGTAGAGGGATAGTAACAGACTCCATTTAACTCAAACAAATACAGGTTTTGTTTTTCAATTAGAACTTGTATTCCCGACCAGTTGCAGAGGTATTGCTGTGGGAGGAAAAAATATAGAAAGGAACCTAACTCCAAAAACACGTGCTACATTCATCCAAATAGTTTTAGTACTTAGTATGCTACAATAATTGTCTCGGATCAAGTAGGCAGGCTTTCAGGTTTTTTGTTGTTGATGTGTTTTAGCCAGGATAACATCACAAGGATGAGCAAATTCTCTTTGTAAAAACTGCAATACCAATCAGAATTTATGTCTAACAGTCATTTACTCTTGCATCTGCTAAATCTTGCATCATTGGTCTAATATAGGAAGAAGCAAGGAAAAAGAATGTATAGAAATATATATATGTATATATATATATAAATGTACAACTAATTCAGTTCAAATGTAATATATAGGAGATAAAAACACCCAAATTCTTGAAATTTAACAGAACTCCCAACAGCTCTAATGAAAGTAAAAGCAAAACATATCCCTACATGTGTGTTCAAGTAAATTTTCAGCATTCTAGTTAGAGAAATAATTTTAATTACTTTAATTTAAAAAAACTTAGAATGGCAGATATTTCTAGATTATTCTAAAAATAAAATCATCAAATTATATTTCCTTTGTTGTTAATTTTTTTAATTCCTTCCTCTGGCTAGAACATAACAGATACAACATAATACTTCATTGGCAATAAAAATAAAGAAATGGAAAATTCCAGTATCAACTGAAACTGACATATTACAAGAGTGTATTAAATAGTTATTTTTATGGTAAAGTATTTACAGGTTTTTTTGCCTATAGGCAGTAAATTTTGGATTCATTTTTACTGTTCTGTAAATTAGGTATCAACAGCTGTAATAGTTTAATCACATTTTATCTCTATTTTTCAACCAGTTTCAACAGCAAATAGATGGCAAATCTTGTCTATAATTTTAACACCCTGTTCAGTTAAGATATTTTACATTAATGAGCTCCTGATTTTTACATGTAACTTCCTTCCATACTAACAGGAAAAAATATCTCCATCAAGAAGTTAAAGAGAGGCATGTAATAGGAGGATGAATATATTGATAGTTGCTATGAACTGTAACTTTCTTCTACTTCCCTTGAGACTCCCTTGGGAAACTTCTGTTATAGATGCAGTTCTCCCTCCAACACATCTACAGATGCATCTGCATCTTTTGGAAGGCATCTTTTAGAAGCCAACCTTTACTTGTTCAGCAGCAAATAAAACTCTGTTCCTTTTAGTGATAAGCCATGTCACTAAGACAGTTTGGCGGGTGACCTTGACAGGCCTAGAACTGCCATAGAAACACCGTTCCTACATGCAGTTCCTCCTGCTGCATCTATTGAATTGTATAACATGTAAAGATCAACATAGTATTATAAAAGGCTCCTGAGCCCTCTGTTCACCAAGCTTTCATACCCTTCTGCTCTAATAGCTAACATTTTTTATCTGGAAAGAAAAGAGTTTAAAAAACGTTTTCTTATTCGAATCTCATCTAGATATTTTCTGGAGGGAAAAAAATTAAATGTTTGTTTTATTTTGTTGTATATGCAAGATAGAGCAATATAGTTTGATTTACATAAACATTGTCAATACTTTACAATACTTGAAATATTTTTTCAACAACATCAAACATTCAGAGCACTGGCACTTTTCAGTTTTATAGTGTCCTAAATGCTTACGTACCTTGAAAGTAAATATATGTAAACATGAAGAATGTATGCAAATGTGCATGAGCTTTTCATTCTTGAAGATATGTCTTGGTAGACTGCAGAATGAAGCAAAGAAGGTATTTTGCAGCTCAGCTCCCTCAGTGTCCTGTGTAAATTAGTTCCTAACCTTATTCATTAGAAGAACCTCATTTTCCCTAATCTTCCTTTTATCATCTACCTACTTACACAAGCCTTTATTGTTGTCATTTACATTCCTTACCACATTCAATTCCATTTGGAGAAACAACAAACTTCAGTTTCAGGCCTTCAAAGGAGAAAGAAAGATCACAATATAACAGTGTTGAGCAGAAGGTGCTGAAATGGTGCATCTGGATGCCCTGTACTGTTCAGCATAGCTGTGGGGCTGTGGCTGGCTCAGCCATGGCAAGAGTCTTTTCCAGAGATCAGACAGCATCCTCAGCACTGGTGGGTTTTTTGGACACGGAGCATGGAAGCTGGGCTCTTCACGCTGGTGAAGAACAAAAAGAAATTCAGGATGGAGATAAGGAAAAATCTTTTCCCCATAAAAGTAGCCTATCCGTGGAGCAAAGGCCAAGGAAGGCTGGCTGTCTGGGACAGTGGGTGGTCCAACATCCTGACTGTGCAAAGCCCTGAGCAACCTGGTCTGACCCGGCGGCTGAGCTTGCTCTGAGACTGGAGACCTCCCCCAGTGACCTCCCAGCCAGCCTGAATTTTCCTGTAATCCTAGAGCCAAGTGAAATATTCCTTTTGCAGCTGCAAACTGATAGAGTCAGGAACTCAAGTTTCTTGATAGTTGTTCAATAATGAACAGATGAATCATTAAAGCTCCTAAAATAAAATCATCAGAAAGCATAACCTCAGTCTCTTGAGACCAAATTGTTTGTCAGTTACACATGTATGAAAGCAATAATAAGGTAGTCTTTGCCTTAGAAAACTTAATTCTTACTGTCCATATGATTTTTTTTGCTGTGAAATTAAAGTAAATATAACCTAAATTGCTTTGCTGAATTAAGAACCTTAGCAGTCAAGTCCATTCCATCTACTTCATCATTCTATGCATTCTGTATATCACATTTGGAAAAAAGTCTCACAAAATAAAACAAAGTCAGTAAAAATTAGCTTTCTCTAAACGAATAACTCACCTTTATAAATTACTTTATGGGCAGTAAGAAGAAAATTATTCTTATTTAAATGACTGCTGCACATGCAAACATAACAGAAGCGAATATGTAAGTTCCTCTTCTCTTTTCACATTTATGCACATTTTTGCTCCCTTTCCACAGCAAGATCTTTTGAGAGTTTTTTGGTGATCAGCTTTTTCCATGTAACCATCACCTACTTTGAAACAGTATGTTCCCATTCTCTGTTTTGTAGGAAGTGAAATATCAGTTAAGAGAGGATAATAAAAATAAAACGGGTCAACAATATATCTGAAAATTTTTGGTTCATGGAGTCATTATAAATGTCAAATTGGTAAATGGGAATTGTAGGCAGATAAATGAAGCACAAGATTAATTGTAACAATTATTGGGGGAAATCCTGCTCCTAACAGATGTGTCCATTTGGATGGTGTGATGAGCGAAAGCAAAGCAAGTGGTTCCAGACACTTCTCTGGCAATAAAACCATCTTGCTGATGCAGGTTGGCTAGACTAGGAGTTGTGCTACTGAGCATAAAACACAGCACAAACTGCAGAGATCCTGCAGGATTAGGGCACTGATTCTTTCACCCTCGTTCCTTTGAAATCACCTAGAATAATTACACAATTGTGAGAGCATTAAAGGGTCTTTTTCCTGATGATTCTTGCAAGCACAGTAGCAGTGCTCATTCACATGAAATAAATCTCTTTGCAAAAAAGCATAGAAACGGGATAGCTGAGGTCTATAGATAGAGGACCACCAGGTTACATCCACAGGACATCAGCTATCTGCTTTAGTATGAAGAAGTGGGTTTAGCTGACATGAATAATCTGAACTTACTAAGAACATTTTTAGAATGCCCATGTAGGAAGAAATTTCTGTAGGTTCAGAACTATTGTTAATAATGGTACTGAAAGTGCATAATAATGTTGCTCTTACAGGAGGAACAAAAGTAATTTGATTAAGACTTAGAAATAAAGTGCAGGAAGAGCATGATTCCATTTGATAGATATTGATTTCATTTAGATTTGCTAAGTATGGGTAATTGGGTGGGTGTTGTGAATAATATTAGAAGATGTGAATAACAAGGGCATGTGTTAGAGATGTAATTTTAATGAATAGAAGAAGACTGAATTTTAATGACTAGAAGAAACTGAAAAGAATCAAGAAAAACACTTGTAGTTTTCGCTTTAGTTTAACCCTGGTATCCTGGATGTAAAAGTGAAGTTTAAAATGACATAAATAGAATTCTCAGTAACTTGAATGAATAATAAATTGGGTCAAATCCATTTTTTTGTCCCTTGGGGAGGAACTCAGTATTTCAGTATCTGCATATAGACTAGATGCAGGCTAAAGAATCAAAACAGGAAATTATACTTTTAACATCAACTATTGTCAAAATAATTTTTCCTTACACATATTGTACTCAAATACGAGGGCTGAACCTGTATGACTTATAATTATCTTGTAATCATCACGACTGTATAGATGTACAGTTCTAACAGAAAATCTAACAGAATTTTCCCATATGGTTTTAAGACAGAGTAAGTGCAAAGCAAGAGAAACTGGAACAGGGGAGGATAAATGTTCATGTGGAAATGGATTAAAAATAGAACCATGGAATCACAGAATGGGTTGGGGTGGAAGGGACCACAGGGGTCATCTGGCCCAACCTCCTTGCTCAAGGGAGGTCATCCCACAGCACATGGTACAGGATAATAGCCAGACTGTTCTTGAACATCTCCAGAGAGAGACACTCCACAATCTCCTCTCTAGGCAATCTGTTCCAGTGCTCTGTCACTTACACTGTAAAGTTCCTCCTCCCGTTCAGGTGTGCATCAGTTTCTTCCTATTGCATCTTGTCCTACTGCCTGGCGCCACTGAGAAGAGCCTGGATCCATCCTCTTGAAGCCCTCCCTTCAAGTACTTATGCACTTGATGAGGTTCCCTCTAAGCTGTCTCTTCTTGAGGCTGAACAGGCTCATCTCTCTCAACCTTTCCTCTTAAGAGAGATGCTCCAGTCCCTAATCAACTTTCTTGCCCTCTGCTAGACCCTCTCCAGGAGCAGATTGTTGTCCACCAGGACCCCCAAGGCCTCTACAGAGTTGTTTCCCAGTAGGTTGGCCCCCAAACTACTCTGGCGCACAGGATTACTCCTTCAAGAAAAAATCTGTACTTAGTAGACCTTAGTCATCTTGTCAAGCATTGTTAATGGTTGGATGCATATATAAATATAAAACCAGAAAAATAATGTAAATATATAATAGATAAAAACCTACATATATAAACTTAGGGGAAAAGTGAGGAATAAATCTGAGGGGAGAACTCCTTCCCCCCCAGATAAAACCATAACAAACAAACCCATAAGTAACAACTTAACTTACCTGCAGATAGGGGAAAAAATTGCTAATTTCAATTACAAACTCCATCAATCTCTACTTCATCAGTGATCTATGAATATTGCTACAAAATCTAGATGTAATACACTTAAAATTTTCAAAGGTGATATGTGTTTTCTTTGCAGCTGCTACGTGTCATTGATTGTTGTTTCCGTAAGACACTTGCATATGTCTATATGTACATGAATCTGTTACCTGCACATGTAAGGATTAACATGTCCCTGCACTCATTTAGATAAGTTGTTGGCTATTAAGGCATCCTTTTATTGAATTAAAAATTTTATCTGGAAGAAGAGAGACAAAAATGAAACTGTATATATGAGTCTTTTTAAAATGTCAAATTCATTTTTATAATCACCACGACCTATTTGTTTCTCCCACATTATATCTTCATTTTTCGGAAAGACACTTTTCACTTGGTCTTCATGGCCATAGCCCGTCCATACTACAGATTCCTATGAAAAGAGATGTTCATATCCATATTGTATAGTTAATGTAGGCATCAAGAAAACATCCTTAAGATCTTGTATAACTTACAGAAATCCTAATGTTAACTATCAGTGTATAGTAATTTTAATGCTCACAAGGAGTAGGAATAGCTGTGCAATTATTTTTGAGGGGGGAAAATGCTGCCTATATTAACATTTGTTTTAAATTACATTCTGAAGAGGAGAGAATAATTTTTTTTTGAACACACATGTATTCTAATGGAGCGCTATTTTTTTCATTTATTTCCCACACTCTAGCAATGATCTACAGGCTGTTCTAATATAATTTTTTATAGTTCTTTCACATAAAATTCCACATAGAATTTCTGGTGTGGCATGCTTAACACAGTTGAAGACAAGGGTGGCAACCATATCCAGTACAAGTGTACTTCTCCTAGTTACCACAGTACTCCTAATTCCATTTGTGATATTGGAACTTAAAAAAAATTAGTAGTCCACTTATAAATATACACAGGAAAACACTGTAGTACAAGGCTAACGTTTTGAAAATGCCCCAATGATGTAAAAATTGTAGCCTCATTTGTGCAAGTAATTTAGATTTTATAGAAGAAAATAACAAGCTTGCTAAAAAGTGCACTTTAGAGTTTTATTCTGTAACAAGAACAATGTGAATTGCAAGAACTCTTTTCAACATAAGAAGTGCATTTATGGAGTGTCCACAAAATCTAATGAGTAGCACAAGCTGTGCCATTACAGTACAAATATATCTAGACATATAATATATAGATACTGAGCAAACGGTGATTTTTTTAAGAAAAAGAGAGAGACTCTTTTTTGTGTTTTTTTTGCTCATATTTTGGACTATAACTTTTTTCTGGACACAACTTATCTATATTTTCAAGACAATAAAGTCATTGCTTCTCTCATTGACAATGAAGGTTCCTAACAAAGAAGGCTCCCTCTTTAACACAATGGATGAAACAAATTGCCTTAATTAGTCTTTCTTTTTCTTTGTGTTTTTGAGATGTGGTACTGTAAT
Source organism: Melospiza melodia melodia (assembly GCF_035770615.1). Taxonomy (NCBI): domain Eukaryota; kingdom Metazoa; phylum Chordata; class Aves; order Passeriformes; family Passerellidae; genus Melospiza; species Melospiza melodia. The sequence goes on from NC_086226.1 coordinate 47,906,151, forward strand.
CATCATCATCATTATGAACAGCATCTAGGATCCATGATGCAGTGAATTAAACCAGAGGAAAAAAATAATTTGATGATATCTCTCTCTACCACAAATTAGAGATACTGCATATTTTCTTCTGAAATCACCAAATTACACTAAAAAGCTACCATGTCAAATGATTTCAAGTTAACAGATGTAAAAATAAGCAGGCTTCTCAGCATTGCAATGTATATACAGAGGAGATACAGTGCAAAATCACTAAGCATTTGATGCATTACTGGATAGTCTTTTCAAATATGTTGACAATAATTTCTGCATAAGAGTAGAAGGAATTTTAATTTTGAAACATTTACCAGTTTTGGAAATAGTGAAACTTGCTTATTATATTTCTAATATCTTTCCTATCAAAGATTTAGTGGTTCATGCTGAATAATATAGTTCACATTTATATGTGCATACTCTGAACGTGTAGTAGGGCTGTCTTTTTATTTCTAAATATATTCACATATATTTTGATGATGATTTTTATGGCACTGTGTTGTACATAGGGTCCTGTAGCAGATTAGTACAATATATTCTTGCATGTTTTTAAATGACTTTAAAAGAAAATAAAGAAATTAAAGGAAATGGGTGAGTGGATATAGTAGTTAGGAGGAAAACTACTGTAGATACTCTGCTATGTTATTACCCATGTAATCATGTAGTATTTCCTCTTCTCGCTCTCTCTCTCGCTACCATTTCTTGTGTCTTGTATTTTGACTGCAAACTCTTTGGAGCACAAATTCTTTATTTATTTCTGTTGCTTCTATCCAAGAAAGTTATGGGAACAGTGGCAAACATTCTTACTGAAAACACTGAATTTCAATCCACATTTCAGTGTAAGCCTGTCAATGCCTGACTATTCCATCAAAACCACTAAACAAGTCAGATTTTCTAATATTTCCTTCTGTATGAAAGTTTAGTTCAAAATGCTGCCCTGTATGCTTTTTCTGATGAAGACATGGGACTTTTGGCCACTACTGTTACTATTCTTATGTTATACACCCATGAAGATTATTACTCCAAGATTTCTCCTAAAGGCCATAGGAACCATTTCCAGAGAAAGAGAGAAAAAGAAAAGAGGCAAAAACAGCACTATAAACTGAGAAGACATAAGGCCAGACAACTAGTTTATTTGAATTCCCATGACCTTCTTTTGGACTGTCTCCTCTTCCTGATTCATTATGTGGTAAAGGAGCAAGAACCACCTTGTAAATGAGTACATGTTTGTTCATTGGTTGCAGTTAAAATATTCTATTCATCTTCATTGCTAAACAGAGCACAGAAGTAAACACACACAATTAGTAAAAGCTAAGTACTAAAGTAATTCTGTTGTTGACACCAAAGATGCAGCAAGCAGCAGAAATTCACACACTTTTAAACTTACAGCTGTTCCTTTGTCCCCTTAACTATTAAACAAACTTATGAAGTCCCCAAAAAAATTCTGTTTCAATCTCTAATTTTTCTAATCTTTACACATTTGAATAGCTTCAGTGGAATACAACAGAGCACCTTTTGAAACTATGATTAGTCATACCTTTGGTAGGCTAAACACGTGAGAATTTCAAAGCATCTGTCATTTACCGGATAGTGACTAAACTTTCCTGAATAAATTATGGAAGAGTATCAAATGACAGGCAGGTGATTAAAAACAATTATAGTCCTCTAGATGATTTCAGAATTACCTCTTTTTTCACATTCTGTGTTATGTAGGCCTCAGTATAACATATAAAAAATCTTCTGTTGGGGCCTCTATTAATTCAGACGGCAAGCACACAAGTTAAAAAAATGTACTAGTGCTCAACAGATAACAAAGACCCTATTTTTAATTTTCCATATGTCTGTATATATGTGTCCTCAGTTTGCAGCTTTGCAGGAACTTAATCACAGACTTAATATGAATAACAGAGAGATAAAAACATTCTATGGCAGCATCAGCCTGGAGTTGGATACCATATATTTCCTAGGAAAGCTACCTATTCTTTAGGAATATTGAGGAAAACTCTACAATTTGTAAATCAGACATGCATTTGGGCTATTACTAAAGTAATTTAGTCATGTAGAGAAAATATTTGAATGACACACTTAAATTTAATGCATAGTGTAATTACTGATTAGCAAGTCATATTGGTTTTTAATATGAATTTTAATATAATGGCTCAAGAAAGAAGTATCAGTTTATCAAGGTGAAATATTGTTGGTGACTCCATAGGACAATGTACTTATATGAAACTTGCAATGACTGCTAGGTAGCAGCTCTAAGGAGCCATCTCCATCAAGATCTACAGCAGTCAGACTCAAGTAGGAAAAAGATCACTATAGAATGGGAAAAAAGAAAAATTGAAAGCAAAATGCTCTTATCAGAAGTGTTACTGACAGATCTTTCAGGAAAAAAATTTGCAAGATCTTTCAGGAAGAAAATTTACTTTTGTAGTAGATCTGACATAGTTCTCCCTTATATTTGGAAGCCTGACTTATTCTCTACCTGTATGATGTTTTATATATATAAATATATGGTAATATTCTGAATCAAAGCCTTGAATGATATTCAAGAGCACACTTTGTGAAAATACATATTTACAAGTAAGAAAAGCCATTTTTCAGAGAAATTCATTCAGCCTTCTAGATTAAGTTGATTTACATAAGCATTGTAGAAAGGAGAATTACCCCCTGGTGTTAAATTCAATCTCCACAGATGGTCTTTTTGATCTGTTAATCAGATTTCCTGTATCCTTAGACAATATCTTAATTGCTTATGCCCTCATATTAAAAAAAAAAAAAAAAAAGAAAAAAAAGAAGAAAAAAGAGAGAATTTTATTAAATTATTTAAAGGAGATATTAATATTCTCATATTCATATGCTTTTCACAACAATGTGAAATTTTATTAAACATAGTTCACCAGAACAGAAGAGTTGCATTTAATAAGACGGAATAGATGGGAAGGTCTATAGGTTTTCCGTTACTGTATTTTCTATATCAATTAATATATCAATTCTAGATTAAATATCCTCTTTAATTGCACCTATATTCTAGAAAATTTCTTTTGTGACATTTCCAAATTATGTGGATTAGTGTAGTGAAATTGCAAAATGCAAAACAACTCCACCCATTAGAGACTTTACCATTGTGTAACACAAAATCTGCTGGTTCTGTTTCCACTGTTCTAGTAAAATCTTCAAAAGCAGTCAGATATTTTAGTGAAGAAGCACTGTGGGTTTTTTACTCATCTACAATATATAAAGAAACACAACCAGCAGCACCAGTGGCTGACATTAGTCAAAGGCTGAGTTTTAGATTAGGCTTTACAGGGCTGTTTCTTTTCTTTTCTTTTCTTTTCTTTTCTTTTCTTTTCTTTTCTTTTCTTTTCTTTTCTTTTCTTTTCTTTTCTTTTCTTTTCTTTTCTTTTCTTTTCTTTTCTTCTCTTTTCTTCTCTTTTCTTCTCTTTTCTTCTCTTTTCTTCTCTTTTCTTCTCTTTTCTTCTCTTTTCTTTTCTTTTCTTTTCTTTTCTTTTCTTTTCTTTTCTTTTCTTTTCTTTTCTTTTCTTTTCTTTTCTTTTCTTTTCTTTTCTTTTCTTTTCTTTCTTCTCTTTTCTTCTCTTTTCTTCTCTTTTCTTCTCTTTTCTTCTCTTCTCTTTTCTTCTCTTTTCTTTTCTTTGTTTTTTTGTTTGTTTGTTTGTTTTGGGTTCTGGTTTTTTTGTTGTTTTTTTTTTTTTTTTTCATTCAGGGACAGTCAAGCAGCAGCCTAGAGCCTCGTCAGAACCTGGAAGTTCACTCCAGACAATCAGGCAAGAAGGTCAGTGCTTGGGGCACTCTGGGAGATATGAATGGCTCCAGGGGGCACAGAGTGGGAGTGGCATTCCAGAAGGGCATGGCACTTTGCACAACAGTGCACAGAGCAGTACCGTGTGGTCTCTCTCCCATCAGTTCAAAAGAGCTCGAGAATACCTCCTATTCTGCAGGGTGCTAAGCCATCTGTACCTATCAGAAAGGATGTGGCAATGAAAACAGAGCTGGTGTGGAAACGTGAAGGTGTCCATGTAGCAACAAAGTGTAATAGAGATAACACGTGTGAGGTGAGAGCAGGTAGATGATCTGCTGAGTTGTGTGTTACAAACGAAAGAGGAGGTAGAAAAGTTAAGGAGTGTTAGAGGACCTGAGGAAGGGATTGTTTAGCAGAACTGTTCCCAACTTGCTCTGTGGCAAATGGACTGGCCAAATGCATCTCATAAGTGGAGGATCCTCTCTTCTCTCCACAGCACACAGGAGGGAACCTTGGAGATGAGGCAGAATGGAAATAGGTTCTTTCTTGGGCATCCCTCCCCATGATGTGAGGGAAGAATCTCATACAACTCAGAATATGTATGAGATTCTGGAAACTGAGGACGAGGAGAATAACAATCTAGATGAAGTACCATCTAAAGGGTTGCCTAAGCCAGTTCAGGTGACCAAAAACATTGTAACAAGCTCTGAAAAGAAAAAGACCAAGGGTAATTGTTGTAGAAGGCTCCCTGCTGAGTGAAACAGAGTCTAATATGCAGCACAGATCCAACCCACAGGAATTTGTTCTTTCTCCCTGAGGTCCATGTAAGGGGAAGCTTCTTGATTTTAATGCAGCCTTCTGACTACTACCCTCTGCTAATTTTCTCAGTGGATAGAAACAAGATCGAAGGAAGAATTCCCAGGGTAATCCAAAGGGACTTCAGGGCACTTGGCTATTTGGTTAAAGGAGTAGGTGCACAGGTAGTATTCTCCTCAAAATTCCTTCAGTGTTAGGGGAAAATAATGAAAGAAACAGGAATACTTGACTGATCTCTAGATGGCTAAGAGGCTGGTACCATAGGTGCCATGGGGATTTTTGACCATATATAGCACCAGGCCTGCTTATGTTGGATGGGGTACATCTGACTCAGAGTAGGAACAGGATTATGGCCTGGGAGTTAGCAGGGATTATTGAGCAGTCTTTAAATTAGATTCAAATGGAGAAGAAGATAAAATGAGGCTCATTAGAGACCATAATGATTGTGTTAGCCTAGCTGAAGAGCATCTATGCCAATGCATGCAGTCTAGGCAGCAAGCAGGAGCTGGAAGCCATTGCACAGCAGGAGACTCCATGCAGGTGCCATCACAGAAACATGGTTGGATGACTCTCACAACTGCAGTATTAAGAGAGATAGGCAAAGCACAAAGGGTGATAATGTGGTACTCTGTGATAGGGAGTGTTTTGATTGTATTGAAATTAGTGCTGATGATGGAGATGACAAGCTTTATGCCTATGGGTAAAGATTGGGAAATGTCAGCAGGGCAGACGTCATGGTGGGAATCTGTTTTACACCACCAGCTAGAAGAGGCAGATTAGGTGTTCTTAAAGTGGCTGGCAGGAGTCTCACAGTCACCAGCCCTTGTATTTGTGGGTGACTTCAGCTTGCCAGATGTCTCCTGGAAATACAGCACAACAGACAGGAAGAGCCTTAGAGGTTTTTAGAGTGTGTGGTAGACAACTTCCTAATATAACTGATAAATGAGCCTTCAAGATGAGATGCCCTGCTAGACTTGCTGTTTGTGAACAGAGAAGGACTTGTACATGATGTGGCTGTTGGTGGCTATCTTGGGCAGAGTGACCATGAAACTTTGGTGTTTCCTATACTGGGTGAAATAAGGAGAACAACCAACAGAACTTCCGCATTGGAATTCAGATTGGCAAACTCTGGACTGTTTAGGAGATTGATTAACAAAGTCCCTTTGGAGCCAGTCCTGGAGGGCAAAGGAGTCCAAGAAGGCTGAATGTGCTTTAAAAAGAAATTTTTTTGATATTCAGGAGCAGGCTGTCCCCACGTGTAGAAAAACAAGTCATCAGGGGAAAGGCACAACCTAGTTAAACAGAGAACTTAGGCTGGAACTTAGAGGGATAAAAGATAATCTGTCATCTCTGGAAGGGGAGATAACTTGGGAGGACTATAAGGATGTTGTGAGATCATGTCAGGAGAAAATTAAAAACTAAAACTTAATTTGTCCACTGCACTTAAAGACAACAAAAAAGTTTACCTATAAATACATTGGCAGCAGACTATAATCAAGGAAAGTCTATAATTTGTTGAATGTTAAGAGTAGTGTAGTGGCAGGGATGAGGAAAAGGTAGAGGTATTTAATGCCTTATTTTCCTCAGTCTCTAACATCAAAACCAGTTGTCCTCAGGATACCCAGCCCCCAGAGGTGGATGTAAGGAATGGAGAGCTGGATGAGGCCTTCATAATGGAGGAAGAGATTGTTAGTGACCTGCTGTGCCATTTAGACACTGAGGAGATCCTGGGCCTTGATGGAATTCACCATCAGGGTGAATGAGGTAATGAGGGAGCTGGTTAAAAACTTGCAGAACTACCCTCAATCATCTGGTAGACATCAGTAGTCCTGGTTACCTGGAGAAGTTCCAGAGGACTGGAAATTAACAAGTGCAACCTCTGCAAGAAGGGTGAGAAAGATGATCTAGGGAACTACAGAACTGTCAGCATTACCTTGGTTCCAAGCAAGACTATGGAAGAGATCATTCTGGATGCCATTACATGGATTGTTTAGGACCAGAGTATCAGGCCTATCCAACACTGATGTACAAAGGTCCTTCTGAACCAACCTGATCTTCTACAGCAAAGTGACCAGCTTAGTAGATGAGGTAAAGATTATTGTCAATATGGTAAAGTGTTTAACACTGTCTCCTATAGCATCTTTTTTAAAAGCCTGGTTCCTTGAGACTTGCTTGGGTGATAGGTAAAATATTGGCTGGACAGTCAGGTCCAGACAGTGGGTAAAGAGACCTAAATCCAGTTGATGTGTGGTCACTAGCAGTGTTCGCCAGAGCTCAGTTTAGGGGCTGGTTCTGCTTAAAATCTTCATTCATGTGGGGATCAGTATTGCACCCTCACTAAATTTTCAGATGACGCCAAGTTAGGTGGGACTGTTTTCTGCTTGGGGGTTAGAAGGCTCCACAGAGAGATCTTGACAGACTAGATCAATGGACTAAGAAAGCTGCATGAAATTCCGTAAGGTGAAGTGCCTGCACTTGGTTTTCAACACCAGACAGTGCTACAGGCTAGGAGAAAAGTGGCCTGAAAAGTGTTCAGCAGAAATGTACTTGGGAGTGTTGCTGGATGTTATGGTTTAGGCCTGGCAAAGCCAGAGCCCCCATGAGTATACCTTCTACCTGATATCCACTGTGAGATGTGAGCAGGAATAAGCAAAGCAGGCTCCTGCTTAAACATAAAGAAAAGTTTATTAACTAAACTACACACAATTACTAAACTACACACACAAAAAAAGAAAACACAAGGAGAATGAAAACTACACAGAAACACTTCCCCCTCCTCCTCCAGATCCCAGTACAATTCATTTCCCAAAATTATCCACACTCGGTCTGGCACCACCCTTTAGAAAATCAAATCTTCAGCTTATGAAGAGTAGACAGAGTCCTTCCTTGTGCCACGGACTTCTTGTCACAATTAGCACTGCCCGGAGTCCTGCTATCTCGTGACATCTCCTTTCCATGCCAAGGTGCTCTCACCACCAGGCATGGGATGGGGCAGAGGCCTGCTTTCAGGGTGGGCCTTTTAAGGATGCCTCGTCTCGTTCCAAGCAGAGCACACTCTCATCTCTGGGACCTTTGTCCCTCCCATTTCTTCTATACCCCCTGGGGCCGAGGGGTCTCAACACCAAACTCTCCTGGCTCCGAGCCTCCGCTTCCCCCTGCAATGCAGCCTCTGTATCACCAGGAAACAGTCCATGGATCTACAACAAAAGAGTCCAGCAAAATTGCCACTCCATCTTCCCCCATTCCTTCAACATCTCTCTTTCTCTTTGCCAGACCCCCTTACTGGCCTGTTTCTTCCTTCATCTTCCACTCTTATCCCTTTCCTAGGAAAGGTAATGTTCCATGAAGTTCTAACTATCCACAAGAGTTTAAAAGCTCTCCCAGGCGGCTGTGCTGCTCACAGCACCCCCCCTCCTCCTCCCAGCCCTGCTGCCAGCACATGATATCAAGTTTCAAGATAAAAGTTCCAGCACAGGCTGCATTCTCTTCGTCTCCAAAAAAAGGGGGGGGGGGGGGTAAGCAGGTCGCTCGATGCTCCCCCACCCTTCCACTGAATCCGGGCCTACCGTAGATGGGCCACGTGGATTTCCCCTCCCCCAGCCCAGCCAGCAACTGGGCCGGGGGAGAGACCCAACCCTTCACGCCAGAAATCCCAAGAGGGCTCTGAAGGACAAGAGCCCCGCTTTTAACTCCTTGGGTTTGTAGTCTCAAGAGGCGGATCCAATGCCCCACTGGTCAAACCAGGTGCTCATCTTAAAATCCGAACACCCATTGGTAACCACAGCAAAACAACATATCCCAGATGTCCCATTTCCGGTCAAGCCACGACACTGGACAGTCAGCTGAACATGAGCCAACAGAGTGCCAAGGTGGCCAAGAAAGTCAGTGGCATAGTGGCCTGAATCAGGAATAGTGCTGCCAGCAGAAATAGGGAAGTGATTATCCTCCTGTGCTCAGCATTGTTAAGGCTTCACCTTGAGCACACTGTGTTCAGTTTTGGGCCTCTCATAAGACATAAGGAATGGGTGAGTAAGTAAAGGGTGTTTAGTCTCAAAGAGTGGAGGCTCTGGAGAGACCTCATCTCTCTTAAAAACCACCTGAAAAGATTTTTTAGTGATGTGAAGGCCAATTGCTTTTATCATGCCTACAATGAAAGGACAAGAGGAAATAGTCTTAACTTGAGAGGGAAGGTTCAGATTAGATACAAGGGAAAAAATTTCACTGCTAGAGAAGTCAGGCTTTGGAATAGATTTCCCACGGAGCTGGAAGAGTCACCATCCCTTCAGGTAGACACTGTACCTGACATAGGAGGATGTGGTTTAGTGGTTACAGTGGCAGTGCTAGGCAGATGGTTGGACTGGGTCATCTTGAAAATCTCTTAGAATCTTGATGATTCTGTTTGAGATAACCACCACTGTTACACTACTAGGTCCAGTATTTTGCCTTTCAGCAAGAAAATATGCAAGACACAGAATACTAGATTTCCAGTCTAACTACTTAGCCATGAGACCTTTCTTCCTCTTTGTGCTAGTTGGAGGGTCTTAAGCAATTTGATTTGCATAGAACTATTATAGTAATTTCTCTTTCCAAATCAATTAGTGTTTATTTATAGTCTTTCTTCACTCCTTTCCTCAGTCTGTATTCTGTAGGATTTCCATCAAACCTAAAACAGGATTTGCATTCTTACAGACAAATTCAAGGGATTAATTTATGCACACAAAAATTCATGCAAGGAGGATAGAACATGACTATTGCATTTGGAAAAAAGTGAAGCAACCTACATGCATGGCAGCTTGTAAAAACGAAAAACTGACTTAGTAACCATAACTACACTATATGCACCTGTTTATAATGCTGATTCTGAGTTGTTGAACAGCTGTCAACATTAGAGTACATACTCTTAAATTCAGGAATGTATCAGCCAACTAGTGCATCAGCCAAACAGACTTCTTGTATTAGTCACTGAAGTTTTGAGAAGCATTTTAAATCATGGTGATGACTAAACATTATTATTCAGTAAAAATAAGTATTTGAATCATAATAGATTACGCAGGATACTTCTTTATGTCCCCAATTTATCTGCAGCTGATAGTTCTAAAATAAGATTATTATATTAGCAACATGGATTTGTTTGAAAATTAATGGGCATGTTATTCTATTGAAAGGGATCAGTATCTGTTAGATTGTGTGCTTTTATATTTGGTGAATATGCACTATCTCTGCATAGAAGAGTGACCAGGCACTTTTGCAATTCTCTTGACACAAAGACTCAAATTAATTGATCAAACTGATTTAGAAGTCCTATCCAGCACTCAGTAAATGAATCCATTTTGGAAAACTTCCTCAAATTGACAATGGCACTGAGGTTAATACTTGAAAATTCAAAAACTATATAACTGTCAAAAATTTTTCTAATAGCTAGCATATAGATTTTTATTTTTACACCCACAGTTTGCATCAGCACCTATGATTTTTTAATTTGTTAAGCACAGCAAAAATTGTCATAAAGAAAAAATCATAATTGCATAAAAGGAGAAATTATATCCTCTACTAAAAGTTGTATACTAGAATAAGTAGACTATAATTTATAGATGGATTTAACCTTCGTTTATAGAAGGAATAGGAATTCACTAGTGAATAGGATTTCACTAGTATCCTATTTATCTTATCAAATTTCATGCATTGTTTATATTATTGATCCTTGAGATTTTACATCTTTATTGCTTTTGAAGGTTGTAGTACTTTTTCCTGTGATTTTGCAAAGCACATGCTCCTTTAGCATAAGTAAAACACAAGGATTTCATATTCTTTAATTTAATATCCTGCAAATGAATTTGTTATTAAATGTTTAGTGTCCATATCCTGCACCCAGAAATTATAAGCGTATTAATTACTTAAGCAGAGAATAATTTGAGATGCTGGCAAGAAATATCACTCTCATATGGCCAAATGGTGGTATCTGCACTGCTTAATCTAAAATATGTGAGCAGCACCCATCTCACTTTCACTTTTCAGCCATCTCAGAAATTCTGTTGAGAAAATAAACAAAAAATGAATATTTTGACTGGATTTCCCAATATCTTGGATGTCACTGACTGTACATAGAAAACATATACATCTTTAGAATTTTATCTTTCCACAAAAAGCTGCAATTAACATAAATTCTGCACAAATATAAAATTTTATCTTATGTAAGGAGCTGCATGGCAATAGCTTAATATGAGTAAAAGAATAGAATGCCAACTTCATCATCAAATCTAAACAAGATGCTGTCTGTGATGCATTTCTTTGGAAGGGTGGCACATTAAATATGCTCAAGTGGAATGAAAGTGATTAAAGGGTATCAAGAATATTTTAGGCCTTTTTTTTGCAGGCAATGCAAAAAAATCAGTATTTACTTATAGGTTAACACCGCTGTAGGGTTGGGATAAGTAGTAAAAAAAATTGAAGACTTTTGTTACATTCCGTGAAAGTAATTAAAAATAATTTAAAAGGTGTAGGGAATTGATGAGATTTTAAACCAGTATTGTTTTCCCCCTTTAAAAACAAATTACTTTCTCCTATATCAGCATCTCTAGGTTTGCTGTATAGCTTTAGGTTACATAAGGATTCTAATATCATAAGGCAATTTAAGAGTTGTGGTATTTGGTAGACCTGAAGGTTTTATACAGGATTTTTAAACATCTTTTTCATTAATATATAAGGGTAAATTATCATTTAGTCCAAATACTGCACTGGAAAAAGCAGGTATCCATCTGATCCTCTACATTTGTTGAGCCAATAATTGCTACGAAACAGGTCAAACTTAGCTGCACCTTGACTACATTTCAGGGGCTATGGCTCTGAGAATTTAAAATACAGGACAGAAGAGAAGAAACATACATAGGCTGTTGAACAAAGGGTCCAGGATTGTAAATGGAGATTTTACTGTTACAAACAGTCTTCTGTTGTGCCTTTAAATAATTTCAGACTGGGAATGGAAAAAAATCAAGTTCTTGTTTCCCTTCTAAAGACACCAGTGTGATTCCATGAATCTTAATACCACAGGAGAACAGTTAAAATGTGCGATGCCAGCAAAACTGAGTTTATAAGAGTATTATTATTATTATTATTATTATTATTATTATTATTATTGTAACGTTCTTGTTGTAGATATTTTTCTTGTATAATAGTATGCCTTTCGTTTATTTTCCATTTGTCTTTTTTCTTTTACCTAGCTGTGAAATAATAATAGTAACTATTTGAGTCTATATTTTAGTTTTACTAACAATATTTGGCTATATATTGAGTATGTTTGCTCTCACAGGATTTTGATCAAAAAAAAAAAAGGAAAACCAATTAAATAACCAGGAGAAGTGGGTGACATGGTAAATGATTGGATGACACCAGAAAAATAATGCTTGGATGGACAGGCACACAGAGATCAGGCACCATAAACTTTATGTGGTAAACCTTTGGGATTGATGGATAGGGAAGATGTGCCAAAGAGCCCCCAGGGTTTGTTGGCAGCACTTGCCAACAGGCCTGGCTGTGCTGTGACAGCAGAGCCGCCTCCTTGGATTCACTGCAGCCTGGAGACCATAAGCAAAATATAATGCACAGGTTTAGGCAGTGGTTCTGTCACTTCACCCTTACAGTTGATCTGGGCCTGTTATCCATTGGGGAATGTGTGCTGGAGATTGAATTCTGCTAGACAGCCATGCAGTGGGTTGTAGACATGCTTAAGTGTGACAGCTCGTGTTTGAGTGCAGAGGGTGTACGTCTTGTGCTAATAACTGTTGCTCTTGATTTTAAGAAGCACGTTTTTTATTACATTTTATTACCGCTTTTTTGATTTTATTTAATAAAATAGTAATTAAAAACATGTCATTTGCATGAAGGAAAGGCTAAACTGTAGCATAACCACTGGCACAGTAACTGATCACCTGCCAAAGCACAAGATAAGAGTTTACTGTGCAGTGTGCACCAGAAGGCATTAGAAGTTTTGACAGCTGAAAAGTGATTCCTGTGCTCCAGCACCAGAGCTTCCTCTACAAATTTGTTGCGAATGTTGCTAAGAGAGTTGCCCAAGATAACATAGGATGTTTTAGGTAACTTATATTGGTAGATTATCACTCTGTCACCATTCAGCTTTGTTTGAATTTTCCCTGAAAAAAAAAAAAAAAGAAAAGATGCTTAAGACAAGTTATACATATTTGTGATGGGGAAGGAGGGAAAATTCATTCTCTGACTTCTCATCCATCTCAAATAGAATGGTTAATGGAGTTGAGAATGTTAGAAAACCAATACATTTTTGAAAAATAAAACACAAAGTCACACTATATATGATTTAAAGAGACTGCATACTGTGCTTTTCCAGGAGTTTAAAGACATTTCATCTTGCTTCCTCAGTAATCAATTTTACTACTTTTTTCTATCCCCTCAGTTTTTCCTTAGTACCTATGCTGGTAGATGCTGTCAGGGAGCAGAATGCTCCCCTCATTGTCCAAGAGCAGGCAGTGAGAGAACTGCTGAGATGTTTGGATGTTCATAAATGCATGGGACCAGATGGGATCTGTCCCAGGATGATGAGGGAGCTGGCAGATGAGCTTGTGAAGCCCCTCTCCATCATTTGCCAGCAGTCCTGGCTCACTGGTGAGGTTCCAGATAACTGGAAGCTGGCCAGTGTGACACCCATTCACACAGAGGGTGGGAAGGAGGACCCTGGTAATTACAGGCCAGTCAGCCTGACCTCAGTACCAGGTAAAGTCACAGAACAGTTTATATTGATTGTCATCACACAGCACTTACAGGGTGGGCAGGGTATCAGACCCAGCCAGCATGGGTTTAGGAGGGGAAGGTCGTGTTTGACCAACCTGGTCCCTTTTTGTGACCAAGTGACCCACCTGGTGGATGCAGGACAGGCTGTGGATGTTCTCTGTTTGGACTTCAGCAGGGCCTTTGGCACTGTCTCCCACAGCACGCTCCTGGAAAAGCTGGCAGCCCACGGCTTGGACAGGAGCACTCTGTGCTGGGCTCAGAACTGGCTGGGTGGCCGGGCCCAGAGGGTGGAGGTGAACGGTGCCACATCCAGCTGGGGCCAGTCAGCAGTGGTGTCCTCAGGGGTCTGTGCTGGGCCAGCTCTGTTCAATATCTTCACTGATGACATGGATGAGGGGATTGAGTCCTTCATTAGTAAGTTTGCAGATGACACCTAGCTAGGACTGTGTGTCGATCTGTTGCAGGGTAGGAGAGCTCTGCAGAGAGACCTGGAATGGTTGGATGGATGGGCAGAGTCCAATAGGATGGAGATTAATAAATCCAAGTGCTGAGTCCTGCATTTTGGCCACAATAACCCCCTGCAGCGTTCCAGGCTGGGGACGGTGTGGCTGGAAAGGGACCTGGGGGCACTGGTGACAGCCGACTGGACATGAGCCAGCAGTGTGCCCTGGGGGCCAAGAAGGCCAAAGGCATCCTGGCCTGTGTCAGGAACAGCGTGGCCAGCAGGAGCAGGGAGGTCATTCTCCCCTGTACTCAGCACTGGTGAGGCCACACCTCGAGTGCTGTGTCCAGCTCTGGCTCCTCAGTTTGCGAAGGACCTTGAGACGCTTGAGCGCATCCAGAGGAGGCAACGAGGCTGGAGAGGGGCTGGGAACACAAACTCTGAGAGGAACGGCTGAGGGAGCTGGGGGTGTTTAGCCTGGAGAAAAGGAGACTCAGAGGTGCCCTTATCACCCTCTGCAACTCCCTGAAAGGTGGCTGCAGTCAGGGGGGGTTGGTCTCTTTCTCCAGGGAACAACTGACAGAACCAGAGGACACAGTCTCAAGCTGCACCAAGGGAAATATAGGTTGGATATTAGGAAAAAGTTTTTTACAAAAGAATGAGAAAGTTCTGGAATGATCTGCCCAGGGAGGTGGTGGAGTCACCATCCCTGGATGTGTTTAAAAAAAGATTGGATATGGTGCTTGGTGCCATGGTTCAGTTGAGGTGTTAGGGCGTGGGCTGGACTGGATGATCTTGAAGGTCTCTTCCAACCTAGTGATTCTGTGATTCTTTATAAGTATTTATTCTCTTATTAAAATTTCAGGGTTAAATCTCCCCCTTTTCCCATCTCCTTAACTCCCAAGGCCCTTTCTTGTTTAATAAAAGGGAAGGAATTTTATGACTGTCATTCCTCTCTTTCTTTAATGCTTCAAAATAGAAGATCCCCATATGCAAATTAAAAAACCTGTATAAGATTTTCAGTGCATTACCCACAGTCTGTCTTACCTGATTAGTTGTAAAAGTATTTACAAACTTGCTTCATAATATTGGTGCTGAGAAGAAACACTTATACTCCTTACTGCACATAAAAATTTGAAAAGAAATATCCTTGCTGATAAATTTCCTTGGTTTTGCTAGAAAAACTGACAAGAGGAGATATTCTTTGTCCATAGATTTGGCTGTATTTCAGTAACAATCAAATATGAAAATGTTTAGAAGAAGAGTCTTGCAATACCTGCTAGGCTACAAGGGTATTAAGAAAATAATGTCTACAGAAAGATAGAAAGTAGCAGGAGAATGGTTTCTTGGTCTCTTGGATTTTTTCTTTTTTGGGGTTCTTCTCTTGTTTGCTCAGTTTCAGTTTGTGAGTTTGATTTTGCTTTTCTTTTTGGTTGTTTCATTTCCCTCCACTTGCAGTGGCTTATTACTGCCTTATTAGGAATCTGAAAAGGGAAACTAAAGATTGACACTGTTATTGTGTCTGAGTTGTGAAAGAACATTGATACTTTTAAAGAAATTACACATTAATTTCCCTGTCAAAACACTTTATGATTCCAAATAAATGGTTTCTGAACAATTGTTCCTATGCACATTTGTTAAAAAGATCATCAAGTTAATCTATAAAATATTACAGATATCTATATTCTTTTTCCCCTTATGAAAGATTTGTTACTGCACCTGACCTTCTGTGATGTCATGACTGGTTGCTGAATTAGGACAGAATAATGTAAATACCCACATACTCACTTATCACATGGAGAGATTTGGGTTTTGGGAGCTTTTTTGAGGTTTGTGGGTTTAGGTGGTTGCTTGGTTTGATTTTGGTCTTAAGTAGAAGGAAAAGAAGAAAATTGTTCACTTCTTTATTTCTACTATGGTGCCAATACTGCTCTTCTGCAAAATAGTATCAGTGCAAACCTACCAGAGTTTTAGGTTTTGTGCGAATTTGAATGCATCAAGAATTATTTTAACTGGTATTTACTTATCAGTGATCTTGAATATAGTGATGTAAGAAACTAGTGTTTCTTGAAACTAAATTTTTTGCCTCATGTGTGAGACACCAAAGTGGTTAAATGAAAGGGTTAAAGGTTAATGACACCAACCATCAGCAATTTGCAAAAGCAGTAGGGTGCTTTGCTGCAGCCAGATGCACCCACTGCACCTGCACCCACTGCACCCCTG
The DNA here is from genome assembly GCF_035770615.1 of Melospiza melodia melodia. NCBI lineage: Eukaryota > Metazoa > Chordata > Aves > Passeriformes > Passerellidae > Melospiza > Melospiza melodia. The sequence continues at coordinate 47,922,173 of NC_086226.1, forward strand.
AAACTGAAGGGGAGGAGGGGAGGTTTTGGGGGGTGTAATGGCAAAACCTGAGACTTGCACAAGAACAGCCCAGGCACAGAGGGAATGTGCACTACCACTCGAGGATGATCATAAAAACTGACCTTTGCTTGGTAACAAGCTGGAGTTTGAGCCATTTAAGGGGAAAGGTTGAAAACAGGCAGATTCTGCAAGATGAGATAATTCTTTTAATCTGCCAATTTACTCCCTAACACAGCTCACTCAGGTGTAAGTCCCTCCTGCCAAGGGGAGGTATTAGAACAGTCACATGTAGGCCTGAAAATATTCGCCTCTTCTGACAAGGCCAAATTGAGTCAACTACGGTGAGATGAGAAACAGCTGTCGTATCTAGAATGGGTCATGAGCCATCAAAGACTCCCAAAGGGCCTCTAGACCCATTTCTTGGGTTTTCCAGCAGAGGATTGCTCATAGTCCACAATGTTGCATGGTGTTGCATCAGACAGTGCGAAACCATTTCCTTACCAAGGGCAGCACCTGGGCATTCCCGTCTGAACCTGAACACGTAGTAACTCACTGAACCTTATGTTTCACAACCTTCACCCAGTGCTGATGGAGCAAGGCTTCAACCATCACTTTGACCAAAGGACATTGAAATTGCAACAATCAAATCTCATTGCTCAGTCTGTGGATGGTGATGACTTTCCTCTCCACTGTCTACTCTTATTTGTTTATTTTCTTTATATATTTTCCTGTGTAGTATCTTATACTTCTTTATATTTATATTTCTATATATAATAACCAAAAGGCTTCATACTTCCTTTCCATTGCAACCAAATCGTTCTAAAGTAAACCTGCCATCTATCTATCTATCTATCTATCTATCTATCTATCTATCTATCTATCTATCTATCTATCTATCTATCTATGTCATGTATAGATAATTAGATGATGGATGGATGGATGGATGGATGGATGGATGGATGGATGGATGGATGGATGGATGGATGGATGGATATTAAAAAGCTGGTAATTCAGCTTTTATCATTTCACAATAATCTGCCCCAAGCAACCTACTTTAACAAGAACCTCAATTATATTTCCTTCACTCATGAAGCCAATTATGGTGGCAAAATTAAAATACAATGTTTTTATTCTGATATTTTCACTCTCCAATAATTGAATTACTTTGCAAATGAAGGATCTTACATTGTTTAGGTACTTTATATTTCATTAAATTAAAACAAAAAAAAATTAAAAAATCAGGAGAAACGTAGGAAGAAAATCCCCAAAACCTAACCAAAAATCACTATCTACCAGGTCTCTCATAATCTCCCAGCTTTGTTACAGTTTGTGTTTTTGGAGGGAGAGAGCTTTTCTGGTTTGTTAGGGGGTTTTGTAATAGTTAATTTATCAAAACCCAAATTGTGGGTTTTGCTTGTTCTAGATGTTAGCCGGCAAAATGCAAATTTGTGTCATTACACTGTTAGATCCCATAATTTCTGAACTGTAATTTGATAATAGCTGCTATGCCATACAGGTGAAGAACTTGAATACAGCTGCTTGTTTTGATCAAAATGCCACAGCATCCTTTTGTAGCTAGAATGAGAATTCACTCTGCATTCAGAAAAAGAGAAATAAAGAGTCCAAAACTGAAGTAGATGCTGTTATTTTCTAGATTGCAGCTATGGGGGATATTTGCTTCAGATTATATGGCATTGTCCCAATCCAGAAATGCATTCTAAACCATGAACATGGAGCAGAGGGATAGTTTGAGTATATCCAGAGTGAGATTAATACACAAATGAGGTCAAACATTTGTAATCAAAATGGTATTTCACTTTTATTCTCTTTAAAAAAGAGAGCAAGGAGAAAAGATAGAAAAGTATGGAAAAGCGAAAAATTGCAAAAAGTGAGAAAGGCAGAGTCCACCAGGAATCCGTGCATCCTGTGAAGATCCTTCCTTCCTCAGCTGGTGGGCAGAGCTCTGTTGGGAATGCTGCCCACCATGTTGGGTGGGCGCTGTTTTGTGGCACTGGCTCAGCAGTTTCACTGCACTGGGGGAGCCATGACGATGGCACGGGAATCGAGTCCATCACATGCCCAGAACATGCTCAGTTCTGCAAATGCAAGTTGCTCACCTGTAATGGTTCATCGCCGCTACCCTGGAGGGTCATGGCCCATTATTGACAGATGATCGTGGCCCATTATCACATTGGGTTTTCAACTACAGTTCTTATCAATGGCAAATGGCAATGGCAAAATAAGTCACTCTTTAACAGTCCTTTACAGGCAGTACAGTAGCACTGAAGCTGCATAAGGAGAAAAGAAAAATATAACCCTTTTAGGAGGCTATAGTTTGTCTACTACAGTGAGTGCATTTTGAGTTTTCGAAAAGGCAGGGGCATATAGAAAAACCTATACAAAATGGCATGTTGGCACACAATTTTTCCTGGTTTCTTTGGGGTTGGGGTTTTTTTATTTGTTTGTTATGTTTAGTATTCCTTTTCCTTTTCCTTTTCTCCTTTCTTTTTAACAGGTAACCTTAATGTTACCATTAAGCAGAGGGAATTGACATAGTGAAGTTTTGAAGTTTGATGTTTTGAGTTGGAATTGTAATAGTTTCTGTGTTGTATTGGGGAATAACTAAGATCTCAAGTGCTAATAGACTGTGAAAAAAGACATAATCATCTGTGTCATTCCCTTATCACACAATTTTATTTAGAGTTTTATATAAAATATTCCATGAGATGACTGTTGATTTGCTTCCACTGCTGAACTGCATTTTCTACCAATTTTTTATGCAACATACAAGTCATATGCAATAGGAATGCAGTCTTCTGCCTGGAAAAGAGATCGAATATAGCTGACAATTGAGCTGTGCAAAGGTATGTCAAACAAGTTATATCTTGTAAATTTTTTCTATTTGTTTTTCAGTTGTATTTACTTGTATTATAGCTATGCATTTTCCTTTAACTACACCCTTAAGTGTCCTTAAAAAACCCCACTCCACTCCAGAGGATGTGAATACCCACGTCTCAAAGAATTTGCAAATGCCAAGAATCAGTTCTGCAAAAGAAAGTCAATCCAGTTCACAAAGAATATAAGGTTTGACTATAACATTATCAATGCCACCATGTTCTCTTTCTACTGCTCCGCTTCTCTCCATTTGTTTTGCAAATATTTTATTAATAGCAACTGCTGACAAAATGATGCTTAGTGATAAGGTAAAGTAAGATAAGGCTTCAAAGTTAAGGTATCATAGCTTATAAAAAACGAGAACAAGAAAAAAAAAGAGAAAATAAACCATCAGTAAAAGGTGTAGCAGCTAACCAACCTAACTCTTCCTGTTATAATTTTAATTTCTTCTTGATCAAAATATTACAATCTTGATTTTCATGTTGGCATATACGGTCAGGTATGCAACCCTTGGGATTTATGATTTCCTATTTTCTGGGCCCAGAGAAAGGCTATAAAGCTGGGAAAGAATCTAGGCATTAAGTCCTATGAAAAACAGATGAGTGAGCTGGGGGTGTTTGGCCTGGAGGATAGGAGAGACCTTATTACTCTCAGGAGAGAATTACTCTAAGGCTCTAAGAGTAATTACTCTAAGGCTTAGGAGAGACCTTATTACTCTCTACAATTGGTCAACATGAGGTTGTAGCCAGGTGGGGGTTGGCCTCTTGTTGCAGGCAACTAGTGACAGGGCATGAGGACACAGTCTTTAACTGTATCATGGGACATTTACGTTGGATATAAGGAGGAATTTCTGACAGAAAAGATTAGACATTGGAAAGGGCTGCCCAGGAAGGTGGTGAAGTCACCATGCCTGGAAGTGTTTAAGAAAAGACTGCATGTGTCACTCAATGTCATGGTGTTGTTGACAAGGTGGTATTCAGTCGTAGGTTAGACTTGATGATCTTGAGGTCTTTTCCAACTTAATTGATTCTGTGATATATAGATATATGCTACATATGTAGCAGAAGATGTTGAGAAATAATTTCTCTGTGGAATGCAGTGGCATAGCAGCAGGCACATCTAATGTACTAGAAGTTCAGTAGTGGCCATACTAGAATTTGAAAAAAAATTCTGTCCTGAAGTCCTGTGCTACAATTTACTCCAAACTAGTTAACCAATGTACTGATTAACTATATGCTTTTATGTAAAGTTGCACAGGTTTTTGAGTACATTTAATACTTAGACGTACTCACAATGGCTTTTATTACAAATTCATTTTATTAATTTTAACTATTCCCACAATTTTAAATTATGCATTAAGTTTAATTTTCTACATCTTAGATACAAAAACTAACAGCGAAATGACATGAAATATGCTTAAACTTTTAGTAAAGCTTTTAGTAAATTGTAGCACTTAAGATAGTGTTTAGTAAATTGGTTGTGCATTCTGTAGAATGCTGTAGGCATCTTACACAACAGCTCTACCCAGTAAAGCATTTTCCAATATCAATGCATAAGTTTACCTAATAATTTTAAATATTAAATTTTCTTTCACTTAAGCATTGTTCATGACAGCAACTCTTGAAATTATTGTCAAATACATCTGCCAGTCTTCTGTTCTACCTAAAAATGAAAAGATGCATCATTGGAACATTTTTGTTGCAACATTCTTCGGAGAATTTTTGTTTGCTTGTTTCTACACTTCAGTTTTTTCCCTTACTTGTCTCCTTGATCAAATTTTTCTTGGTTTGATTTTCCTGTCTTCCCTAGTTTTAATTTTGATTTTATGAGTTTGAATTTATATATCTTATCATCAACAGTACTAGGGGTCTGCAGATTGACATGTAATGCAAATAATACTAGTGAAAATTGGGGTTCTTTCATTATTTTCAAGGACTAAGCACTGAAATGAACAATTTTTCAGAAAAATAAAAAACAAAATATAAAATAAAAAATGAGAGTAAATTCTACAAAATGGGCTCAAGCTATAATGAAAAAGTAGGAATAGGTAGGTTTTAAAGATCCTCTGCAAATTAAATTCTATCAGCTTCCCAAATGATGAAAGCTGGTTTCCATAGGCAGTTGCCCATCCCACTAAATGTATAGACACCTTGCAACCTGAGGTTATCATATGACTATTAAGTAGACCTTCAAAATTTAGGGAGATAAAATAAAACTTTATCTGCTAGAAATAGCAATATCTTTTTTGTAAGCAAAGATATTTTTTACCTATCAAGTAATTCAGAGCTCTATTATTTTAGAGTCATGCTTTTCCATGGACTACATTTTTTCTCTTCTTTTTGTGCATTAGTAATACCTTCCCTCTGATTTCTTATTCTACATATGCAGAGGACTACCTTATTTGTTCTGTGCAGCTTTCTCTTTCACTTTCCCCATCTTCACGTCTGTTTCTGTTCATGCTGATACTAATTATTCTTACACTTCCGCCAGTTTCCTATTTTCTCCTCTGCCCCGGGAATATTTTTTGCTCTCTGTCTTACCATTTTACAGAAGTCCTGCGATACATGGCTCCTCAGAAGACCTGAGATCCATGGCCCCTCAAATTCAAGTGAGGTATCTTAGGGATATGTAGAGTTTGTCTTAAGCAAGAGATAGAAAACTGTACAAAGGAAATAACGTTTGAGAAATTTATGTGCTATCCATCTACATGTGTATATAGCATTAACAAAGATAAGCAAGATTAAGATTAGGATATTCAGTTTCTTATAAGGAATTAATAGGTTTAAGTATGAGAGGTTGCCTGCCTATACAGTGAACAAATCTTATACAGTATGGAGTTTTACAGAGCTTTTTAGTTATATTTGCCATGTATCTCTTTATAAAATGTTCTTCTGTCCAGCTGGTACTAATTTGCTGAGAAATATGGGTGTGAGGAAAATAAAGGTTTCCTATGAAAAAAGAAGGAAAAAAAGAAGAAGAATAAAGGAAGCAGTACTTTTATGTCTTGCTATTATTTCTCATCTGTACAAGGCCTAAGGGTGTTATGTGTATAAGGACAAAAGTGAGCAATGCAGGAGCAGTACTTTGACTGGCACAGAAACTAGAAAAAAATCAGAAATCTGAAAAATGGGACAGCATAGCCCTTTGTAGAATCAAATTGTTTGGAGAATGGAAGAGAAGTTAGACTGAGCTGAAAGTCAGAATGGGTGAGAAAATGGACACACTGATTTTAAAAAATGCTTTATTGGAACTACCATAGGATCTTCATGGAGACAATATTCAGTCGAATAATAACTTTGCAATTTAATACATAAATACATAAAATACAAACAAAATATAAACCAAAGCTCATTTATAAAAAAGGCAAAAAGGGAAAAGCTTGGGTAAGACATTGGTTTACCTTAGCTTTTGTAATTTCTTATAAGAAATAAGCTTACCTTGGTTTTGTAATTTCTCCTGGCTTTTTTTTCTTCTGTTATACAAGACAAAAGCACTGCAAAATATTACAGACAATTGATTAACACCAAGCTCAGTCATTTAAATCATTTTCGGAAGAAGTTAAACATAAAAATTTCCTCTATTTGAATAATATCTTTAAGATTGGATGGAGCTGGACATATGTACATGTGATTAATTTGGAGAGATTTACTACAATTTCATTTTTATCTTTCTCTATGTTATTTTTTCCTGGAGCACACTTTCTTACGTTTTGCAGTTCAGTTAGACACACACGTGGCAAGTCCACTTCGATCATGTTTTGTCCAGCAGTGTTTCTCAGCAGAGAGGAATTATGTCAATGACCATTATTCTTTGGTCTCCACTTTAAAGCTAGTGGGAGGAAAATGTATAGAAATGTTAAAGATGTATAGAAAAGAATCTCTGCAAATATTTTAGTTTAAGATATCTTTTGCTTTTGGGAAAGCATTCTGTCATGCAGTTTTTTAAGAGAAACTCTGTGTTTGTGGAGGCATACACACATTTTGAGTGGATGGAATGTGGAAAAACAACACATTGTTATGAATCATGTTGTAGATTTAAATGAGAAGTCAGATCTAGTGCTCAAGTTCAAGTTCAGGTGAGAAATATCCTTATGGTTTTCTCTTAACTCTTCAAATTCAAGTAAAAAAAAAATCAAAATTTCAAACTGTGATTTAATTTATAGGGCTTTTTCCTGCAATGTGTTCACAGTGGATATAGTTTTACTTTACTTAGAGGGGAAGAGAAAGCGTGATATTCCTTGGTGAAATTCCTTTGAGGAATTTCATGTTTTCCAGCAGCTGTCTATGCTTGTGTCTCTGAAATACTGTGACATTGAAAAATACAGCCATTTTTACAAGTGGGTGGAGCGTCATACTTTTGTTACTGTTGAATACTTACCTGAGAAACCTTTAAATGTCATAAATCTGAATGAAATAATCTCTGTGAAAGATAATTCATTTTTTTCTAACAAGGAAACTTATTTGTATATAAAGTTATTAGATATTATGATTTATGTTAGGTAAGTGTCTATCTCAATCTTCTTCACTTATATAATAGGAATATCAAAGATCAGACTCTCCAAGAATCTAAACGGTATTTAATTATTTATAGTAGTTTAAAATTAATTTGAATCCATACCTTTTGTTTAAGAAGTTGTATACTGGCTTTGCTTTAAGGCAACTTCAGTTTTAAAAGTAAGTGTGGCAAAGAGACTGCATTTAGTATACCTATGTCATGGTATCATGGGTATCCCACTACTAAATTGTGTACACATAGAGCTAGCATATAAGACTTTTTCTTATTTCTCTGATATAATTCTTGGGCATTTATATATGATAAACTTTCCTTGAATTAATATTTTTAAATATTGCATGTATGCATACAGAAGTCTATGCCTAAGTGTGAGAAATAAGTTTGTACTGCAGTAACCTGCATCCATTATAAGGTACTATTATATTACTCTTTTTTTGGCAAGTCTCCATTAGGGTGTTTTGGATTTTTTTGAACTTTGGTTCTGTACAGAGCAACTTACTGGCACTAAAACAAAAATATCGAAAATAACCTTGAAGTAAGATGATAGCATTTTCATCATAAATTTGGTGGCTTTTTCTTTCATAAAAATCCCAGTTTGTGGAATGAGAAAAGCCTACAAAAGGCCACTTGAAATAACTAAGAGCAAATATTGTCTGTCAACCAAGTATTAATGTTATTGTGACAATTTTTAGGAAAAATGAAGGTTAAACTTATCTCTAACATTTTGCACAGCAACAGAACATCTGTGTACCTAAGTGTCGATAAAGGCAGATGGTACATGGAGTAACAGATGCCGATGCAAAAAATGCAATATGCAATGTAGGAGTTTAAAAGAAATAATTTGGGCCAGATCAAAATACTAAGGTAAGTCTACATGTATCACAATGTGTCAAGATTGCTTTTCTAAAATTAGAATCAAGATCCTGAAATAAGGCTATCTGAGGCAGATTAGAAAGGTTTTGAACGATGCAGCTCTTTAAAATGGAGTCATGCAAATGCTGCTGAGGATCATCAGTCTAGCACTTGAATGCTGGATAGAAAACAGCACTAAGAGACAAACAGGGCTAGGGGTTTGAACCAACGACTAGAGGCAATATTTGTTTGTTACAGCCTCAGGGTCTGACTGCTTTTAGATGGAAAGTCATTCAGTAAGAGAGCCATGGCAGGATCAGTGGCATCAGCTTAATATATTTCCAAACCTCAGCACAAGGAAACTCCACATTTGAACTAAACCCAGGTTTTGATATAATGTCTTACCTCAACCATTATGAAACTGGTGAGAACGCCGTTCTGATTAGAGAGGAAATAACAAGATGAGATGATCAAGAAAATTACTTTCAATGGGATTAAACTTCCCGGTGCTCTCAGTTTAGAAACTGAAATCATATTGCTCATGCCATTGCAAAACAGGAAAACATGGCAGTGTGATAGCTAGGATAGCAAGAATTATATTTCGGCTCAAAAGGGAAGGATACAATTCAGTCCAATTCAGTACGACACAGTAGTGAGAAAAAATGGGATGTGAACTCTCCTAGTAGGTGTCTCTTCTTAATAGGTGCCTTCAATAGAAATCTTCAAGTATTGTCAGATGTACAGTAGTAGCCTGCTATTCACTTACAACAGCCGAATGTGGTGTTCCCAACATGATATAGGGATAAATCACAGAAGTGCCAATTAAAATGGAACACTTATAGTGTCAACCATTTAAAAGCAATGCTAAGCTCTCATAACGCTCTTTCAAAAATAAAAGATATAATAAAAGCTTTATGTGCTGAGTTTCCTCTTCATATTACTGCCTCCTGATAAGAGGGCTTCCAACAAGTGTGATTATAATAGAAAATCCATTGCTTTTTCATTTTCATGTTTCAGAATTTCAATGGCTCCAATCTATTCTTCATATGATAAAACTGGACTCAAATACTGTCTCAGGGCATTGTTGTTATAAATAATTGGCATTTACTGTATTTTTTAATTCTCAATGCATTCTCTCTCATATTCACTCTCAAAAAAACCCCAGATCTCTGCTCACAAAACAAAACACAAAATAAGATATAATAAAAGTGGAGAACAAGTATCTTTGATATTCACTATGAGTATGAAAGTAGTAGTTACCAGTAAGAATGGACTAAAAATTTGCCTTAAAATGACCTGCTCTTTTTTCATCTCTCTGTTTGCTAGTCTGCATGTTATTGGTCTGAGAGAAGTTCAGATATGGCTCTTTGTTGCCACTGCAGATCATTAAAAAAAAAATCAAATAGTTTTCTAGTTTTTTATCAGAAGTCTTTTTCATATCACCCAATTAATCATATTTATGCCAGTCTAGGGTAGCATAGCTGAGAAGAATAAGAGCGAACGGGTTTCACCATGGGTCCTATGTTTTTTGAGACATTTAGGCTCCAAGAGTTGCATGTAAATTCTCATTAAAGGAAGGTGTTTCTATTTTTATCTGATCAGAAGAGCTTTTTCCACTAAACATTAAAATTTCTCTTTTTCATTCGTATTTTTAACTTCCTCTCATTTGAAACATGCAATTAAACTATTCTGTAGCTCACCCACACATTTGTGCTGCAGCCTACTACACAAACAATGCACAATGAAGAATTAAATATTACCATCAATATTTTTCCTCTCTGTTTAATCTGCTTTGCTACAGAGGTAAGCCTTTCCTTCTCTCCTTAACTTCCTTCCTTATGAGCTTAGGTGTAGCTGCTGTAATTTTTATTAGAAATGTTATGCACTAATCATACATACTGTATTATTAGCAATAACATGGCAAAACAGAATTAACTCTTCACCTGAATTTGTTTCCTTTTATGGATTTTTGTTAAAACTATAAGTGCATCACAGTGTGTGTGGGTTTAGCCACGCAATTCCCATTAATATTAAAAAGAATCACGCAGCTAAGTCCCTGCACACCACATTGAAAACACTCTTTAACGTTATTTTAATGAACATTCTTTTATGACTAAATTATTTCAGAGTAGCTGAGCAGTTATTATCTTCCTCAGTAACTAGTGATCGCCCACAGGGTAAGTTTCTCTAATATTCTGTTGCAGCCCCTGTGCCTTTGCCATGTTGTTATGGGACCTTTCTAGTTATAAACGATTTTCATTGCAGTGTGCAATTAGAAACTAGCCAACAGAGTAAAGCAGCAAAACTTGATTTTGGCTGCAAGTTGAAGTTGCCCCTGGGAGTCTTTAATTTATGCATAGTCCTTTTTTGTGTAATCAAGGTTTTTTTGAAATGTGCCCAGTTTTTTCCTTAGAGGGAACTTTTCTCTCCTTCTTGAAGTTCATTCCACCTTGTCTGTGGTATACAAATCTTTCAAGGTTGTTTTGGATAGTTAGTCACATGCAAAATGTCAACATAAATCTTGAATGAAACTTCAAACCATAATTTCCTTATTTTTGTGCACTTACCTTTTGAAACTTGGTAAGTTACAGCCAGAAGTTCATTGTATAGTTAATTAGTGAATGTGAACTGTGTTTTTCCTTCTACACACAAATTACATTCATTAGCAACTACCTTGTCTTTCTATGGAGGTGCGCGCCACCACAGACCTTACAACATGCATGTCATCCTATTCCTCCACTACCCATTCTCTTCCTCCTCCTGCTCCAAAGAATAAGATAGCATTTTAGTCTTGTCTCCGTATGTGGGAGCATTACATACAAAAGGATGTGGATTGAAGTGTTGCTAATGAAACTCAGTTAGAAAAAAGTTGATCTGATCTTTAAAAAAACCCTGGAAATTGATATATAGTTTTTCAGAAAGTATTTTTCTTTCTTTTTTTTAACCAGTGATTGTGTATTGTGTATGCAATCTCTGCATGTTACTTAGACTAATTACAGGTACTGCTAATATTTTGCCAGTTCTAGAGCTTTATTTTTTGTTTATCCCCCTTTCTACTGGACTCATCCTTCTACTTAGGCCACGTGACTCAGCCTTGGCTAATACATTTGTAAAATAAAGCATATTTTGAACTGCATTCCTTTGGATGGCTGCATTCTCATCATATGATGATAAAATGTAATCCATAACAATAAAAATAAAAATACCATTCTGTGGTAAAGAAAGCTGCATCAGTTTTATAATTTTTATAAAGTTATTCACTATGGAATTACTTTGATAGCCATGAAACAATAAAAGCAGAGAACTGTAATGTGGGAATTTTTAGTTCTGTTTTCCCAACTCACATCAGGTTTCACTGTTTTACCTCTAGGAGAGGTGAAAAAATCTCTTCTATGGCTTATGTGAGTATTCTTCCTAGGGACTAATATAATAATCTCAATTAATCTGTAGACTATTATAACCAATGGAATCAAGCATGCCATGTAAAGTTTCCTTGCTTTCCTCAGTATGATCCCACATAAATTATTTATTTGAGATTATGTTCTAAAGGAATAGAATGTTTAGCTTGCGAATATATTGAAATTTATTAACTCCTATTGACACTGGCTGATCTCACAAATTTGTTTCTTTCTGCTTACTAATAAAGAGGTCATGTGTCACAGCCTATGACAATAGTAATGAGGATTAAGTAAATTAGCTGCCCCCAATTGGCTTTGTTATCTCATTACCCTAAACAAAGAAATCCACAAACTCAATCAGCTCAAAAGAACTTCTTCAGCAGTCTGAAGAAATAAAAACTAGACTAATTATTTCGTCTAGTTTGGATTCTTTCTTGCTTTCTTGCTTTCTTGCTTTCCCTTCCCTCAGCCACTTTCTTCCACCACTTCCTTAATTCCTTCCTTTGCCCAACTACAAAATCTTTTCTGTTCATTACAGTCAACCATGTATGAATATATATATGAATATGCTTTAAACAAAATTTCACAACTTTATTAATTTCAGTATTCTGTATAATTTCTTAATTTCCTTTGCTGATTTCCAAAAAACCAGAATTATAATTGATTAAAATATGTATACTGCAGCCAATTTTGATATTTCATTTGCAACTGGCTTTGTGTAATGCACTATTCCTTTGATCTAATAATGAAAATATGCCAGTATATAGTCTTTATAGAAACAAGGTAAAGTGGTTCAGACCTCCTGGGACAGTATGACTACAATATATGAATTTAAATTGCTAACCTAAAAGCCCCACACTCCATGAGAATTTAAAGACTATGAAAATTTTCTGGCATTTCTGGAAACTTCAAATAATTTCTAAAAACTCCCAACCTACAACAAACCAACCTGAGGTAAAATCTTCCACTTTATATAGACTAGAAGGATAAAGTACTGAAACAGACACCCTAATTCTGCTGTAATTTATAATTTAGATTTCAATAGAAAAATATGTATCATTTTATTTGGTCTTGGACTGAATTAAAAATGACAAGACTGATGGTAATGCTATGTAAACTCATTGTTATATTGGGCAATACCAATATTCTGTTTAAAGAATGTTGTTTCTCCTTTCATTCCTTGTTGCCAATACCAATATCCTTATATAGTATTTCCAAGGGGTTTTTTTATTTCACTATTTACATGTGACAAGTATTGTACTTCAGATTTGTCTTTCACACAGAAAATACCTATCTATTTGCAACTTCAGTTATACAAATCAAGAGAAACCTTGGAACAAAACAGGCAAGCAGGTGAAATTTTACTTAAAATAATGAAATTGTAATGCCATGATCTCTGATTTCTAATAGTGTGAGGTTGCTACATGGAGTATTTATTCCTGAATGGAAGAGTTTGAAAAGGTAGTCAGAAAAAGCTTCCAGTGAAAAAACTTTGTGCTCGTCTCAGCTATCAGCTTTGGAGTAGTAACATGATTTCAACATGTGTCAGACATATTTGTAAACTCACTTGTCAGTCTTAGAAAGTCACAGCAAAAGTCTTGTTTGTAGAATATGTAGAAGGTGACTAAATGAAACAGTATCAGGGCTGGTAAGGTTCAAAACTTTTACTTTTTTTTTTTTAATAAAATATGCTGCTGCACTATCAAATATTGAGTTTTGGAAAGTATTAAAATTTCTTAATGTAAAGATCTTATTTTTAAAGTACTTAAAATTCAAGAAGAATGTACTGCAAATTTTTATCGTCTGCTTGAAAAATAATTTCTTCCATCTGGGCCTTTTCTTTTTGTAAAGAAACAGGAGTTTCAATATGTTGGATGAATAATATCAGCCTATAAATAGTACTATTCTGTTTGTTTCATGTTAACCATGTAAGGTGCTATGCATCACATATACTTGGAAGTTGGCAAGAGGAATTTCAGTGGTTTTGCAGAAGTTTTTAAGATGAAGTAAAACTGCATATTTTAAGCCAGCATTAAATCAAGTTTTTAGAAATAGAATGAAAGTCAATACAGATTTCCAGCAATTTAAAATTTAATATTATAAAAGTCTTTCTCCTGAAGGCCTCCAATGACTGGGATTGCACAGCTTTCTCAGTACCCCCTTCCAGTGCTGCATTATCACCCTCATGAATTTTTTTCCCCATAATATCCAGACTAAACATTGCAAGACAAAATTTGTGGCCACAGTACCTTTTCAATCACCGACTGCTTTCTAGAACAATTCTGTTCCATTACCTTAACATCTTCTCAATTATTTGGAGATCTGCTTCACCAGGTTAAACTAGTCCATTTTATTCTAAACTGCCTTTGATCTTAGTAGTTTCTATTGAACACGGCCCAGATATTAGTGTCCTCCTTCAGATGTGCGTGGTGTGCAAAACCAGGTGAAATGTTCTGTGTTAGACCCTGCTGCATAGAGGACTGCAATTTCCCTAAATCTGTTGGCCACACTCCTCATAGAGGAGATAGGTTTGTGTTTTGCTTTACTCACCATGAAAGCACGCTGATGGCTTGTGTAGAATTCAGCACCCACGGATCCCCTGGTCTTTTTCAGCAGGACTTGGGCAAACATTTCCCTGCCCTCAGATATAAGCCTAATCAGAGATTTCTTTTCTCCCTCTTCCAACATCAGAAAGGTTCTGGATTTTAACTCTGGCTTGGTCCTCGAGGTATTCCAGATCTCTTTGAATTGAAGTGCTACATTCGACATGCCAAACACTGCTACTGAGCTAGTATCATAGATAAAGTTGCGGAGAGCACTTTCGATCTTATCACTTTATGCAGCTGATAAAGTAAATGCACAATATCAGCCCCAGTGCCAAGGCATTTATTTTGATAATGACTTTCAAGGCACTGATTAATTGCCTTTTAAATTAAGGGTCCAGACAATTTTCAGCAGTGTAGCTAAAAATCCAGCCCATAACCCCTGTGCTTCCAAAACTGAATGCTGTGGGGAATAATGTCAGCGGCATTAATAAAGGTATGTTACAAATTCTTGTTAACGAAGCTGGCCATTTAATCATAGCAGGCATGCATGCTGATTAAGTGTGATTGCCGTGCTACTCTTTCTATTTAGCATCTAGTCTTGCATATGTTTTGAAGTACGTTATTTCCCGTTTTCTTTTTCAGTAGAAAAGTAAGACTGACTGGGCTTTAGCTACCTAAATAAACCAAGGGTACGTGCCAAATAATTGTCTTCCATTTGTCAGGTATCTGTCTCAATCACCATGATACTTTGTAAGACTTGTGTAAAACTTTCTGGTCTTGCAATCACATCACTGTTTTTTCAGTGCTCAGATAAATTTCTTCTGTCTCATGAAATCTGGTAACCTCTAGCTTCCTTGGTAGACACTTATTTGTTGTTCCCTGTTGGTGACTGTCCTTCTCAAATCATGGTCTTTATTTTTTTTCATTTGGAAAACCAAATGATGTTCTTTACATTTTGTCAGCTTTTATGCCTCCAAAGTTATTTGTTTTTATTTTAGAATATCAAAATATAAAAAGTCCTTCTAAGGAGTACAGATGAAGGCAAACAATCAGGAGATTAGGTTCGGTATTATGTAATTGACACAGAGAGCATGAAGAGATTAGAAAAAAATATTTAAATACTAATAAAAATGGTTTTTGAAAAATGCACAAGAAGTCAGAATGCAGGGCTAGCATTTTGGCATTCAGGAGCAAAAAGGGGCAAAAAAATACAAATAGAAAAATGTTATTAGTACTTGAAAAATCTACATCAAAGTACAGTAATAAAAAAGCTGTGTAAACTGTCACACTGTAGACCTATAAGTTTAAATGAAATTTGAGTTTTCTGAGAATAGAATAAAATATCACTGTAAAAATCCCAATGAAATCCTGTGTTCATTTGCAACAGTAGTTAGAAAGGTAAGAACTCCAACCAAACCACAAAAACCCCAACAACCAAAATAACAGAAAATCAACAATAGTTTTGTGAATAGCATAAAGTAAGCTAATCAGTTTCCTGGAGCTTCAGTGAATAATGCCCAACTATCAAATTCTTTTTGATTGTTTAATAATGTATCTGAGTTCATAGAGAACAATTAAAGTGAACAATTAAGGTGAACTTTTTCTCTGTACCCTGCCTAGAAAGAAGTCTATTCATAAAATTGAAAGTACTTATATATATTTAAGATATTTTCCATTAAATCTTTAATTTCTTTGATCAACATTTTTGTCAGTGATGTGGACAGTGGGATTGAATGCTCCCTCGCAAGTTTGCTGGTGACACCAAGCTGTGTTGTCCTTTCAAACACACTGGAGGGCAGGGCTGCCATCCACAGGCACCTTGATACGCATGAAAGATGGGTCAATGTGAACCTCATGAAGTTCAACAAGGCAAATTGCAACATGCTGCAGCTGGGCCAGGCAATCCAAAGCACAAGTACAAACAGTACAGACTGGCCAGAGAATTGAGCAAGATGTTGTTTGCTGAGAGGCTCCACATTACCCAGCAATGTGCACTCACAGCCCAGAAAGCCAACTATAGTCTGATCTGCATCAAAAGCAGAGTGGCCAGCAAGGGGAGAGAGGTGATTTCCCCCTTCTACTCTGCTTTTGTGAAATCCCACCTGGGTTACTAAATCCGGCACTGGGTCCCTCAACATCTCAGAGAGAGCCCAGAGAAAGCCCAAGGAGTTGATCAGAGAGATCGCTTCTGCTATGAAGAGAGCTGAGAGATTTGGGATTGTTCAGCCCAATGAAGAGAAGGCTTTGGGAAAAACTTACAGCACCTTCCAGTACATGAAGAATTCTACAAGTGAACTAAGAGAGACTTTGGATAGGGGCATGTAGTGATAGGAAAAGGGGCAATGGCTAAACTGAGAGTGTGTAGTTTCTGATTAGGTAGTAGATCTCATCATGGACCATTATGCCATGTATTTATGCCATGGCACTATATTCTTAAAACTGGTTTAGAATATGAGTGTTAAAGACTGTAATTACTTGGTGTACATATATACCCAATTTAAACATCACTGAGCAAGGATAAGCGAATTCAGAGGGAGACAGAAACAGCATGAACTTTCAAGTAGAGAAGCAGCAAAAGCATGAAAGCCCCTGTGGTGCATTGACCTGGCCTACAGTCACACAGTTTCTGTGGGGTGGATTGACTCTGGCTGGACAGAAGGTGCTCACCAAATCAGCTTTAGCACTCCCCTCCTTGGCTGGAGAGGGGACAGAGATTATGACAAAAGACTGAACTAAGGTCAGGGAGAGATCAGCCACCATTTACTGTCATAGCATAATAAACCCAAGCTGGGAAAATTAATTGAATTTTTTAACAATCAAGTCAGAGTAGGATAATGAAAATGTAAAACAATGGTTATAATGTCTTCCATGCATCCCATCCTTCTTGGGCTCAGCTCCACTCTGAAATTTTCTACTTCGTCTCCACCAGCAATACAGGAAGATGGGGAATGTGAGTTGTAGTCAGTTCATCAAACATTGTAGTCAGTTCATCAAACATTCATCATCTCTACTGCTTATTCCTTCTCAAAGCCATCCCCTTCTCCAGTGTAGGGTCTCTCCCCATGGAAGACAGTCCTCCATGAACTTCCTGAATGTGAATCCTTCCCATAGGCTGCAAGAGCTGCTTCAGCCAGGGGTGCAGTCCTTCAGGAGCAGCCCCTTCCCTTTCATGGGATGCAGTCCTTCAGGATCAGCCTGTTGAAGTGTGGGTCACAATTCCTGCCAGAAAAATTGCTGCAGCGTGGGCTCCTCTCCCCATGGGGTCACAGGTCCTGCCCAGATCCTGCTCTAGCACAGGCTTCCAATGCAGTCACAGCCTCCTTCAGGCACATCCACCTGCTCTGGTATAGGGACCCTTGTTGGCTCCAGGTGGATCTGTTCTCCACCATGGCTGTGCAGGGGCAGGGCGCCTCACCATAGTCTTCACCACAGGCTGCAGGGAATTCTCTGCTTTTGTGCCTGGAGCACCTTCATCCCTTCTGCACTGGCATTGGTATCTGCAGAGCTGTTTCTCTCCCATATTCTTACTCCTCACTTCTCTGGCTGTAATTTAGTCTTGGCCAGTAACTTTATCCTTCCTTCTTAAATACACTGCCTCAGAGGTGCTATCACTACTGCCACTGGGCTCAGCCTTGGCCAGATGTGGGACCATCTTCAAGCAGGCAAGCATTTGCACTGTCAAACATAAGAAAAACTTCTGTCATCATCTCATGGAAGCCAAGATGTGACCTTCTTACAAGCAAAAATTTTCATGCAAACCCAGTATATGTTTGATGACCCCTTTTGCCCAAAGAGAAGGGAGAAAACAGAAGGTGAGGACACTTAGGGATTGAGATGGTGAAAATTTAATGGCTAAAGGAAAACCTGTACATGCAATCAAGGCAGAAAGAGGAATTCAGTTACTACTTCTTCTTGCAGAATGTTTATCTGTTTATAGGTTTAGACACTTCCAGGGAAGTAGGGTATGACCATATGTAATACTTATTTGGCAAGAAAATTACAATAAGCATGGACATCCCCATGTCCCTAACCAGGGACATCCCCCTCCTCCTTTACCTGAGGTTAATTTTTTTTTTCCATGTGGCAAATGTGATTCAGTAGCTCAGCTATATCTCCCTTTGAACCTCTTGCTCAAACACAGTCTACTCACTGTGGGAATGAGTAGAGCAGATTGGGAAATAGAGAAAGCCTTGACACTGTAGAAGCATTGCTAATAATTAAAGAAATATCACTATTATACTAAAGACAGCATACATTTATGTACTACTGGTAATATTTTAATCTGCCTTTTGCCTGTTTCTAAAAATTACATTTGGCTAAACTATCTGTTTTCTTAAAAAAAAAAAGTAACAATTATAAATATGTTTTATTTAAATAGCTTAGGTGTGATGAGCTTTTATAACCTGAGTTTTGTGTAAGTAGTATCACAAAATTTATTTCATCGAGTTCGCAGAAGCACAGAATCATTCAGGCTGGAAGAGTCATTCAAGACCATATAGTCCAAATGTCAGCACCACCATAATCACCCCTAAATCACACCCCCAAGTGCCTCATCAAGGTGCCTCTTGGCTATTTCCAGTTACTTCACCACTTGGTAACTTACTCCAATGTCTTAACACTCCTTCAGTGAAAAAGTGTTTTCCAGTATCTAAGCTGAATCTCCCCTATTGCAAGTTAAGGCCATTTCCTCTTGTCCTTTCAAAACAAAAAAACAAACCAACCAGGAAACAAACTAGGCAAAGCAGTATTCACTTTATAAATACTAAGGAAAAAAAAAAAAAGATTTTGTATAAATCTTATGTGATTTATAAAAAAACCCACAAAAAACTAGGAAAAAGAAATTAGAAAGCTAAGCCTGTGATTCATCTCCTAAAATTAAGTTGAATTGCCCAAAAGAGAAGCATTAATTTAATCCAAAAAAGACTACAATTTCTTTCCCATATAGTGGCTGCTATTTGGCAGACCACTTCATACAGTCATATAGTTTACTGACAGTCTACAGGCAGACCTACTTAGAGACTTCCAAACAACTATTTTCCTCCAGAGATTCATGAATATTCATACAAAATGTAATTTGATTTATTAATAATAATAATTGTAATGGCAAAATCACTTAAAAGATCTCTGTCTGCTTTATTCTCTAACCCTAAAGACCAAATTTTTAGCAATGAAACAGGTTTAGATTTTCTCTACATCCTTCTCTTCTGTCATGAAAAGATAGCAGGCACTCTCAGGGCTGCCAGGTGTCATATACTGGGTTTGCTTCATTTAATGACTCCCCACAGTGTCACACCTGTCTACAGCCCAGCTTGTTTTAGTGTATCTTGTCACTTTCCTAATAAAAGGATCTTTATGTTTCCAAAACAAGCCTCCTTAGCCAAGTATTTCTAGAGATGCTGCAGATAGCGCTCAGTCTGAGTTGTTATATATGACCATCCCCAAAGTCTTCTCCTCTGAATTCCATTCCTCTCTCTTCCTTGAAAATTTTCAAAAAATTTTTGTTAACTTTTTCATTCTTTTAGAGATGTCTTCTTTACTTCTTGTTATTTTGTGATAGCAAGGGATATATTTTGGGAACAGAACTTTGAAGTATGGAACCTTGCAAGGAGGCCTGACTCTTATTGTTAGCCTATTCTGGTTATCCACTGGAAACTGCAAATTCATCAGGTCTAAAACACTTTCCTCAAACCCTTCCATGAATCACTGGTTGGAAGATGTTAGAAATGCCTTCTGGAGTCAAACATTGTCACCCAGAACCTGTTTGTCAAAGACCAAGTCCAGACAGCTTTTGAGTATTTCCAAGGATTCCCCAGATGAAACATTGTCAGTGCTTGGTCATGCTCGTTGGTAAAACGTTCGGTTTCAAACTGCAGCAAAACCTCTCATGTTTCAGTTTGTAACCCTTGCATCTTGTCCTTTCATGGACACTACTGAAAAGAGACCTAGACCATACTCACCTAGACCATACTCATCAGTGCTCATATAGACCACACTTCATCAGGTTGTCTAAGAAAATCTTATGGGAGACCATGCTGAAAACCTCACCCCAGTCTAGGCAGAAAATAGTTGCTTTCACCTCACCTACAAAGACAGCCATAACAGAATGTTACCAAGTTAGTCAAGCATGACTTACCCTTACTAAATCCATGTCTACTAGTCTTTAATGTCTTTTTTGTCCTTTATGTCTCTCAGAATGGCTTCCATGATTAGTTGTTCCATCACATTCCCTGGGACTGAGATTTATCACCCTGTAGTTCCTTTGAATCTCTTTCTTGAATTTGAAGTCAAAGTTCAGCTGGAATCCGGCCTGAATTCCTGCTGGATATTTCCATTTCTAGGGACTTGAAAGCTGCAGACCAAATAGAATAAAATTATAAAAAGAAAAAGAAAAAAGAAAAGGAAACCTTGTTACTAAAGCAGGTTTTACTGTTGCTGTATTGTATTTTTATTTTTATTTGTACTTTTGCTGTTGGAATAAGGAATTTTTTTTTTTGGTACACAATTTTCTTGGACTGTCTTGTATATGGCTTCTGTACTTTCCTGACTTTATTCCTCCTATTTTACCTGTATGGGGTCAGTTAATGAATGTAGTCTAAACTGCCTTGGTCCTGGACTTGTTGTTCTTGCCTTCTGAAGTGTATTCTTACTCCTTGAGTCTCTCTTTGTCACTGTACTTCTCTTCTCTGTTCCATTTTTGTTGTTATCCATAGCCTTTCATTAATAAATTCAATGTGTTGTTCATTATAAATAGGACTGCTCTCCTGTGTTGCCTTTTTGGTAGTTAGATCTATGCCTGTTTTTCTCGCATGCGGAAACCTTTGTCTCTTGTGTTACAGAAACTTCTTTTGCTTGACATTATCTCAGTTGTTTCTGCCTCTTAAATACCATTTTCCCTTTTAGCTTTTAGATTTATCTCCATGGACAAGAAGCACGCAATTTTTTCAGTTGTGTGGCTCTTGCAATGTGCTGCATTATGATCCCCAAGGTGTCACTTGGTGCTGTGTGGTCAAAACTGTTCAATAGTTCTCCTTCAAAAAGCAGAACTGCTTTACTTTATAAGACAAACTACTGTGTTTCAGTGAGGCCTTCTTAGGGAGTTTCTTACCACAACATCACCTACCAAAAAATTAATTCATTATTAGTATGTACTTTCTTGCATAAAAATCAAGGTGACATTAAAAAACCCAGACATAAATTTCTTAAGAGATTTTTTTATAGGATCTCAGAGGCATCTTTGGGGATGTAAAGTGCCTTCTGTCCCTATCCTTCCCCACATACATTCTCTCTTGACTACCCAGTTCGTATAACCAGCATGCTGTTGGTATATTTCTCATGTCTCCAATCCACACACAGAGTGTGTATCCTTCTCATGATGTTACATCTAAATTGTGTTCTGATGACTTCCAATTCCCTTACAAAAAATAACTTTGCACTGAATACTAACATCTTTCCTAGGAGTGAGGAATAAGTTCCTTAGAGTCTGGCATTGTAGAACTATTATTTTTCATATTTATAGTACCTCCTTTTGCCTAGAAGCTTCCTAAATAGCTTGTCACCTGATATACACAGGGATAGAAGACTTCCATTGAAAAAGCAAAGGCCTCTGTTTTAGGTTGGTATTCCCTGCCTATTTTGTCTCATGGAAAGAAGGCCTCAATTTCAACCATTTTTTTTTTTTTTTGGATACGTATGCTTAAAAGTAGTATATGCTTTTACTAGAACAGGCTCATTCAGAGTTTCTTCACCCTGACTTCATGGTTCCAAATTAAATCTTCCTCAACAATTCCTTCTCTTGTAAATATGATGTCAAGAGCTGTGGTTTGTAGTCTATAGCTTCCTCCATCACGTTGGATATCCGTGGACATTCACACCTGTCAAGGTTTAGCAAAGCCAGTCAAGAGGGCTGGACCTCAACTAATGAGTATTCCATAAGCTATTCTTAATACTACACACAACCACAACTCTGTCCTGGATACACCTGATTGTCAAGTTCCATCTTTAGTAATGTGCACTCACTTTAGTGCGGACAGTGACAATCATTGAAAACCCTCAGTTCATAATGTATCTATTTTTTTTAGTAACTTTTGATCATTGCATGTATGCAGTTTCCGTCATCACACATTCAACAGTCCACACAGGGAAACTGTATATACGTATACCAATGCCTCCTTAGGTGGCGTTTATTCCTAGAATGGATTCAGACTTTTTTTATCTGGAATCTCCTATATGTTTTGTTTGTGTGGCTGTTCATTTTTTAATCCAGTTATGCTGCACGTGATGATTCATTCTCATTCAGGCCACATTGTAGAACATATGCCTATGAATGATTAAAATTTACAGGACTATTTATGGTTCTTTTGGGGAGTGGTTGAGAATACTGGAAGGACAGGATCACTTTTGCACTGAGCTTTGAGTAAAGGCTTCCTCTCCCACCATACAAAGGGACCTTTAGTCCCTATCACTGACAGTTGTTCTGGGTGTTTAAGCAGACTGATGCTGAGCCAATAGAAGCAGACAATGAGAAATAAAATCAAAAGATGATGACAACAAAAACATGTCCAAACCCCACAAGAAGACACAAAACATATTTCAATTTAGTGAGTTTCTTAACACTGGAAAATTTTAACTGGAGGATTGCACAAATTAATTCCAGAAAGAAAAATTGAACCCCAAAATATTATGGAATTCAATATTTCTGAGGTTGTATTCAAAAGTAGTCTTCCTTATATATTGAGTGTAGATGTTAATAAAGCAGGCTTTTTATAGTTTCATAAACTGTAGTGGAAAATATTCTCTTCAATCTTTGGTTGTCTATGCAACTGGCCAAACGATGTTCATTAGTGCAGCTGAGGAATGATAACAAAACATTAATGGACTAATGTATTCAGAAAATATTTTTGCATGTTAAATTGCTTCTAATCACAATAATAATTCCTGAATTCCATTAAATAAGTGGGGTTTTTTTACTCAGTCATTTTAGCCTGAACTCTAGTAGGAAAAGTTTTCTCTATTTTTAAGTCCCTTGACTGTTTCTCTTGCTAGGAGTTAAAAGCAAGCTTCAGCTCACGAATGTTAGCAATTAGTTTGGTGTTTCACTTTCCTTATTCTGATTCAGGAAACATGTAAACAAGTTTAAAAGCCTCTTTTAGAATTTATTGTTTAAATATTCCACTCAGCAGCTAGTAAGATCCTGAAGAAACTTAATTTCAAGTCTTAATTATTTTGAGATGTTCACTCAAATTTTGTGGTTATATTATAGGACTGTTTTAAGTTTGTAAAGCCTGATCAAGCTCCAGTAACCTCTGATGGGTAAGTGTTCCTGAGTATAGAAACATACTAAAAAACCACAAGCCACAGAAATAGAAAGAGCTTATTCAAACTTGTTGAGAAGCTGTAATTTAAAAGTAGAGCAATGCAATTTACAATACAAATATTTTTCTGTTAGTCTCATTAAACATTACAGGCAAACCTATTTTTATAATACTTTCTCTATAGAAAAACAATTCACTGTAGTATAATTAATGTAATATAGTTAATGGGACACAAAGTTCTCAGTATGGGTGTGAATCCTAAAAGTATTGTGAAAAATGTTCTGCATAATGATTTGCTGTATATTTAGTAAAATTTCATTAGTGAGCATATATGTCACCAGATTTATCTGCATAATTCAAAGCCCCTAAATACCTATAGACACGATCAACTGTGATACCTGTAGTGATTTAAGGGAAAAACTATATTGAAGTAGCATTAAAGACTTGGCCAAAATCAGCCAAAACACAGAAGGTTTGAAGATATAGGAAGAACATTCTTCCTTATGTCACCCAAGGGTAATGCAAATGTACTTCCTAATAGAGAAATTTGAAAAGGATTGTGATCTAGCCTCTATTCGCCTTCATTCATAGTAGAATGCATCAAATGCAGAAATTCAAATATGCAGAAATATTTGCTCCCAGATAAGAAACTAATGCAAGAAAACTCGGACTGTGACCTATGCCCTTGAATAGGTCTTGAATTCTGAATCAAATTATTATGCCTGGCGTTATTTAACCACATATTAATTTGTAAAAAATGGAAAAGAAAGTGTATTTTTGCATTACTTATAGTGTTTTTGTCTACTGATCCAGAAATCCCATGTTTCTTTTTGATTCATGAATGTTACAGATACAATAGGCTAAACTGTTCTTCTGTGTAACAGAATTTTCACAACCTTCATTAGGAAATTTTGTAAAACTAGAAGGAAGAAAGAGATGGGACTAATTTCCGAAGTGCTTATGCTGATTTTTATACCTTGTCTTAGGTCCATATCTATTTATTAGTATGACTGATAGTTCATGCCATTCTCAAGTCTAGTAATTTACATTCTCTACAGAGAATGGTAAAATTCCCCTCTTTACTGAATACTTCTGGGATTTCTTAACCAAAAAGATCAGATGGCAGCCAAAAATACTCAATATTTCTATTTTATATCTTTCTATTCTAATGGTAATGGTACTGGAGCTGTTGTCACAGGAGAATAATACCATAATGTCTTGGAAAGCCTCTGGCACTGTTCTCTGTGTAATGAATTTATAAAATAAATTACACCTTTTAAAATTACTTGACTCATCAGGATGTTGTATCAGATACACTTAACGCCAGCATTTTTTGCATGCTCTGTATCAATGTTAACATAATCACGTATCGCATCATATTTATAACAAAAAATGTATTAAAAACAAAATATATAAAATCAAAACAGAGGATCTTCAGGAGTGGCTTAAGATGAAATAAGCTTCTGGAGTTACATAATCCACTTGTAGGTAACATGGGCTTTTTATGCACAGAACATAATAATGTAGGGGGGTATTAGAACCCTTGTGCATCTCTAATGAAGCAACAATGGTTTTATCATGCTGTTTTACCAGGCAATAATCCACTTGCCTTCTGTAAAACATAAAATGCAAAATTTAGCTTATCCAGTATTTCAAATAAATCTTTGTGTGAGGGTTCTAATAGCATTATTATCAGTATTTTAAGGAAAGTTTTGTTTGCTTTTTGTTTTAGTTTTCGGTTGTTTTATTTTAATAATGTTTTATAAAACAAAAAAATAATTACATAATAAATGAATGGCAAATCATGTGAAAAGAAAAATGGAATGGTACTTATTTAAGTGCAAGGAGATTTTGCCACTCTCAAGGGTGAATGAACAGATGAGGTGTAGCAAATGAAAAGTTGTAATAGGAATAAAATTTGCAGTATGCTGGTTATTTTAAAATATTTCTCTGATAAAAGATTGCAAGTCTCAGTATCCTTATGCCAACTACTCAATCATATAAGCTTTCCAGAAGGACTCAATAGTCTGACTATTGAAGGAATTTTGATTCATGAGACCATTTGAGTATATTTATCTTCTTCCTTCTTACCAGTTACTTACTTCTCTAAAAAACCCCACAACATTTCAAAAACTCTAAAGTTTGGTGGAATGAGATTGCAAAACTTAAAATGGGATTGATCAGTAAAATGGTATTTTCTGTCCAAGTAAGAAAAACTGGGTTTCCTGTAGTCAGAAAGCAAGACGAAAGAGACCACTTACAATATTGTCCAGAAATTCCTTCATTGTTGAACAGATTCTCAAGAAAAAACACCAACTACAAAATCTTCATAATGTACAAAAGGCTTCAATAAGACAGAATACTAGAAAATATGCTATACTGACAAAAACTAAAGTGATGAAAAAAATGAGAACATACAGCATTGATGAGAAACCGAGTCTGAATTGGCAGGTAAGGTAGACAAGACGAATTACTAGTTTTTCTTTGATGTGCAAGTTATTACTTTGGCGATCTAAAAACATTTGGGAGTAAGTGTTGAAAGCATTTCAATAGATGATTTTTTTTTTCTTAATTGCAGAATGAAGTGTATTAATGGAACTAGAGCATATGCTCTGATCATGCACTCCTGCATGTTGCTTATGTACATTTTTAAGAGTCTTTTATAGCTTTAAAACAAACAGTAATTTTTATCTGTTTTAAAATGACCACATCAGTAAAGTTTATTGAGTTCTGTTTGTCTGAATCCACTTTGTTCTCTATGCTTTTACCCTCTGTGTATAAAGAATGCAATAAAGGAATAAATGCACCCATAAATACACCCACCTTCATTCAATATATATTCAAGTGTCTGAAAAGGAAGGCAAAAAGAAGAGTCTTATTCCATGTAGCGTTTCCATAAAGCCAGCAGAACCAAGCAGAGTATTTGGGAAGACCCAGCAGGAATGCTTCTGTTCATCACATCTTTAACAGTGTGCTGTGGGCAAGATGTTGATTTTTCAGATTATTTTATCCCAGATCTCATAACCCTTTATAGATTAAAGCCATCAGGAAGGAAAGATTGTTCTGTGCTTATCACCTGAAGGGCTCAGAATATCTGTGTTAACAGCCCTGCCAGAAACTGTCCAAGCAATATCCCATAATCTGCAGTTCTGTCTTCAAGAGTAAAACAATTAGTCTTCAGTCAATCACAGATATTTTAAGACGGTAAAAAAACATGTCTTTTCTGTGTTACTGGAAGTCTATAGAAGTATTTACACAGGGAGAACCAGCACTTCACAGTCTTCCACCAGCCCAAGACTGAATTCCACTAATGAATGTCATGGAATTATAGAAAAATATATCCTTCACAGGTCTCCGTTTCATTCATCTCTTAAATAACCAAACAGCTTGGTATTCCTTGTGCACTCTTTCCTGGGATTCTATTTTTCAAATATTTCTTTCACTAATTCTTTTAGAAAGGCTCCTTTACTTTTTAAAAATTATGAAATAAAGGCCCACCTGACATACAAAGCTGGGTGAATTAAGGAATACTTGTGTCCATGGATCTCAGTCACCGATACAGCTCATACCATTCTAGAAAGAATTAAATTAGTCTGAATTTCAGAAAAAATGTCCTTTGTTACAAATCCCCAAAACCTATGAAATTTAGTTCTCCAGACATAATCAGCATCAGTTATCAAAAACAATTTACATTTTAATCACTCATAGATTATCTATTCATTTTACTCCTATTTCATTCTTCTAGCAAAGTAATTAGACATAAATTGTAGCTGGGAATATGTTTTCAAATTTTGATTTCACTACCTAATTTTTTTTTTCCTTTCTCTTGATATAATTTTGTGTTGGTTCCAGCTGGGGTAGGGTTACTTTTCTTCACAGTGGCTGGTATGGGACGGTCTTTTAGATTTGTGCTGAACACAGGGTTAACAATAGAGACATGTTTTTGTTATGGCTGAGCAGGGCTTGCACAAAGCCAAGGCCTTTTCTGCTTCTTGTACTGCCCCACTGGAAGCTGGGGGTGCCTGGGAGACTGGGAGGAGATGCAGCCAAGACAGGTGACTCCAAATGACCAAAGGGATATTCCAGACCCTGCGGCATCATGTCAGTATGTGAAGTGCAGGGAAGAAAGAGGAAGTGGGGGGATATTTGCAGCGATGGCATTTGTCTTCCCAAGTCACCGCTGCACAGGATGGGGCCCTGCTCCTGGAGATGGCTGAACACCTGCCTGCCCATAGGAAGCACTGAATTAATTACTGGTTTTGCTTTGCTTTTGGGCATAGCCTTTTTTTTTTTTTTTTTTTTTTCTGCATTAAAATGTCTTTTATGTCAACACATGAGCTTTCTTCCCTTTTCCTTCTGATTGTCTCACCAGTCCTACTGGTGGGGGAGTAAGTGAACGGCTGCATGGGGCTTGGCTCCTGGTTGGAGTTACACCATGGCAAACTCTCACCTGGCAGACTACAGAAATGTCATTGTCAACTTCGACAACAACACCAACAATTGACAGTGGGATTACAAGTTACTCCTGAAATCTTTCCAAAAGTGAGGTTTTGCAGAGCCTGAATGCTTCTGTGCAGGAAGAATTTTGAATGCTTGAACAGTTTTTCTGACTGACATTTTCCATTTCTTCCCATATAATTTCTTTGAATTAAAAGGTATCTGGTTACGCATTCACCAAAAATCTTCCATTGGTTTAGTTGGTCATAACATATAGGTGCAGAGCCTTGTAATAGTGAAAAGATGTCCAGTGAAGATAATTTTTCTACAACATCAACATATATGTTGATGGAAAAGGTCATTTCTGCCTGACTATACAGCTTGCTTTCATTTCAGAACTATTTTTCTTTAAATATCTGACAGCCGTTGATTAGGAAAGCTAAACTTTAAATTTTTTACGTGACAAACACTTTCATTTTTTATGTTGTTACCCAAAGACTCTTCCTTCTAGGAATTTCTTCAATCTCCATGAGCCACTGCTAAGGGGCATAGATAGACAGATAGATGATAGATAGATAGATGGATGGATGGATGGATGGATGGATGGATAGATAGATAGATAGATGATAGATAGATAGATAGATAGATAGATAGATAGATAGATAGATAGATAGATAGATAGATAGATAGATATCCATAGGTTGTACACTTTATCCCTTCAAATACTTGTCTCAATAGTTCTACAACCTCTGTTTCCAAAACATGGTCAATCAGCATAAAAGTAAGGGACAGTTTGCTAGCATAGGAAACAAATAGGCACATTAGTGCTCCTTCTGGTCAAAAAGTGTACATCAACTTCTATTCCCATAAACTGTATTTTAACTTTGTAGAACTAATTTTAAAACTTAAAAGAAAAAGAAAAAACAATGTTAAGTTTTATTATTTGACTATTATTAACTTACAGTTCTTGTAATGCATTGGACCTGCACATAAAATGTTTACATTTAATTTTGAGGCAGATAATTTACTTCATGATCAAATTATACCATTTCAGTAGGAATTGTTGTAGTTGTAAACTGTGAAGCTCAGAATTTTTGTCAAATTCCAAATAGCTTATGCAGCCAGTTAGTTTAGAAGAGGGTAAAACTTCATAGTTCTTGTAAAAATGAAAATTAAGTTACTTCTTTTTAAAACAAATTAATTCTAATATTTTATAGGTGCATTATGTTGCTATTATTAATAATAGCAACAGCTTTCTTACTGAGAAAAAACAAAAACAGTTCTCAAAGAAGATGAAGAAAGGTAAGATATTTCCAAATAATTTTCAGTTTCTGAGAATGTTCTCAGAACAGGTCATGAAGTTCTCAATTTTCATGAATTGTTCTGAAAAGAACTTCGGTCTCCTAAACCTAACAAAGATCACTTTAATATTCTGCACTAAAATATCTGAATAAGAGCATTAAAGTGAAAGTGAATGAGTCTCCACACGTACTTATGTATTTAATTTTTATTTTTGTGGCATCATTTTACACTTTTCAAGATGTTGTTTATTTCTTCAGATTGAAGAAATAATCTTTTTATGTTTTTAACAATATAAAATTATGGATTTTTTTTTCTAAATTCATGTAAGGTGTTAAACTTAGGGGACAACAAAATATAACAATATATGTGCTAGATGCCTTTCATTACAAGCCCATTAAGGAAATATTCAGAGTTTTAACATAGGAAAAAAGCAAGAGAATACTGCCAAAGAGTTTCATCACTCCAATATTCTGAACCTGCAGTCATCAAAA
This sequence comes from Melospiza melodia melodia, assembly GCF_035770615.1. Classification (NCBI taxonomy): domain Eukaryota; kingdom Metazoa; phylum Chordata; class Aves; order Passeriformes; family Passerellidae; genus Melospiza; species Melospiza melodia. Next base: position 47,951,917 of record NC_086226.1, read on the forward strand.
TGTATTCATTGTATCCAAAGCAGTAACTCCAACATGAGGAGAATATTGCAGTGAAAAGAGTGTTGCTGTCTTCAGGTAAGAGAGAAGACCGGGCAAGACTGACCATAGGTGCACAATGATTGGTCAAAGAAAACAAAACTTTTGGATTTTCTGCAATGATTTTTCATTATCTTTTCCTTTTCATTCCTCTTTCCTTTTCCTTTTCCTTTTCCTTTTCCTTTTCCTTTTCCTTTTCCTTTTCCTTTTCCTTTTCCTTTTCCTTTTCCTTTTCCTTTTCCTTTTCCTTTTCCTTTTCCTTTTCCTTTTTTATTTTTCTTTTTTTTTCTTTTCCTTTTCCCTTTCTTCTTTCTCTTTTGTTTTTCTTTTCCTTTTTTTTTTCCTTTTCTTTTTTTTTTTCCTTTTTCTTTCCTTTCCCCTTCCACTCCCATCCAGCCCCTAGTGGTAATCAAATGCTAGCAGTCCTTCTTTAGAAGGAATCCGGGCTAGAAAGCCTCCGGGTGTATACTCCAACATCACCTATTCTGAAGTTATATCCTTTTATGGTACCTCTGTAGAAGTAAAAGCAGTAGTGAGAGGGAAAGATCCAAGAGGCCTTTTCACCCTGAGGTTTATCACTGACTTGGTCTTTCTGAAACACATTCCTTATTAAAACAGAAGTATTCAGCCAAGCTGAAGAAAATGAATGCAGATAATTCAACACTGAAAAAAACTAAACAAAACCAAAACTACGAAAAAGCAAAGAAACAAAGAGTAAGAAAGATTTAAGCACTCTCAAGATAAGACTGCTTTAAATGGGAAAAAAAGACTACTAATAATTTCAAATATGAAAAGACAGAATAAAATTTAAGTCAAGTTTTAGATAAAATTTAACAAAGGTTAGAAAAAATAAAGCAAAATTGTTTGCCAAAATGCCTAAAATTATATAGGGAAAAATAATAAGGACATTAGTACTTGAGATATCTGCTCAAAGGATATAAGGACGACGTACATACTACTGGAATCCAGTTGTATGCCTGGTTAACAATTCATGGAGATGATTGCAGCCAGTCCACACAAGTTTTCATGTTTACAGGGATGAAATAGTTTATGAAATGTTTATTACCATGTTTATGAAATGTTTATTACCATGTATACATCTATACATATGTATATATATATGTGTGTATATATATCAATATGTAATTCCTGAATGTGAACATCACATTCACAAACATACAGTATACAAAAAGCTCAATAAAGAAAAGAACCACTAATATTTTCAGATTCTGTTATGACATTAAAATCTTGCTTCTCATTGTGATAAAGGTATAAAGTAACGAGAACCAAGGCAGAGCAGCTGATTTATGCAGCTGCTACAGAAAGTGCTTCAATCACATTTATTCATTGTTTTACAGCAATTCACATGTGGATAACATTGAGATTTACATGCTGAACTGCCAGTTTTTAGGGTTTTTTCAACTTATGAATATCTAATATGAATTGAAGACCTTTCAAAAAATGTAATTATTTTCTGCAAAGTGATAGATTATATAGATGGTATCATATTACAAACTTCATACACCAATTCAAATAGCAGCTCTAACTGTTTTAACTAATTTGGTTTTGCTTTAAGACTTAGCATGCCCCATAAAATTATTGTTTGAAAATAAAAAAAAAAAAAAGAGAAAAGAAAAAAAGAGGAAATAAATTCCTAGCAATTAAGTGGTCAGGAGCAAAGTGAAGTAGCTACAGCTGCACAAAAGAACACTGTAACAAAACAAAGAAGATCTATCTTGTTAAAATATTTGAAGACTTTAACAGCCAAAATACTGAACAGGTTTTTCAAACAAAGCAAAGGAAGTCCAGTTTGACCCACAGTATAGAAGACCATATTCTCTAGCATGTTGGTTTTGAATTGCATTTAAAAAATAAGAAAAAAAATAGTTTTTCAAACATTTTGGGCAAATGACTTGCAAAAGCATCTGTATCTTGGCACTAATACACATCTCAATATATGTTGCTTTACAGCATCTGATATTGTGGTCAAAGGAACTTCTCTAGCATCAAAATTTCACTTGATTATATAATTAAATGTTAGCTGGCAAAAATAACTGTTGACTAAGCAGAATGCTATATTTAATAGCCATCGTCATTGTGGAATTCAAAAAAATCGTATTTTTCTATTTCCAATTGATCTCTGTCAATGCGTTATGGCTCAGCATCAGAGACAAGTCTCTGTGTAGATGTGACATTTCTGACCTTAAACTCTTTATTTTGAGAGTAGATCAAAATACTCTTTTATGTTAGCCAGAACATGTGATAGCACATAATCCAAATCATAATGTGTTGCAGGACAACATTTTTTGCAAAAGTAGCTGAAAGTACACTGAAATACACAGAAAATTGCATGAGCTGTAGAGATGATGAATCTTCCTCTTTTATGAACTTTCCTTATTTTAAGGGTATTTCTACAACACATTCATAAAAGAATCTTAATATTAAAACAGTGGTATAGAATTCCTTGGAGTATGAAGATAATGGAATCCAGTAGCTCTTCATATTGCCAGACCATACACATCTGCCAAAAACAGATGCGTATTTCACTTTACCCATAAATAAAAACATGCAAGCATGGAGTACAATGAACATTAGAGACTGCAAAACAGAGAAAATGAGACTAATTTTCTCTTTAAATTTTCCAAGCGTTCATGGTCTTTTTACCCCTATTTTTTTTATTATTAGGTTAACATTTAGCCCATTGGCTATAGTTTAGTCTTCTCATACTGTTTCCAAAAGCTTATGTTCATTAGAAAAATGTTATACTTCCTATTGTAATGTTTTTCTCAAATAAGTATTAGCAGTAAATTAAAACATAGTTGATTTTCAAATTAATGCGGAATTGTTTATACCTGAGAGGGGTTTATTTGATTTAAAGCTTATCTAATTTTGCTATCATGTACTTTACCACTGATTGATTTAAAAAAGGATTGCCTTGGGCAAATTTAACAGTCAAGCGAAGACAGACAGAGGTGATTTGTACCATGTCTCAAGTAGTGTTGAGCTGACACTGAATAAATCTGTCTTTTAACATTTAATGATCTTTTTTTTCCCCCTGTGCTTAAATACTCTGTAACTGAAGCACTACACTGGCACACTTAAAAAAAAACCTTCCTAGCCTTGGTTGCTTCAAGAGAAAAAGTGAAAGGAGTACAGCTATTTAAATGCTAGGAAGATAATTTGAAGAAACAATTCATTGCTCATTTCTTTGTATCAAGTTCATGACTGGAACATGACCTTTTTCTACTTTTACTGCAAATTTTACTGCAATTTTTGCTGGCATGTATTTTTTATTTTGCCCTTACCATCATGCGTGTTGGAGCACCATTGACTAATAAGCAGTCAAGAGGAGTTTCACATTTTAGTAGGATATATATATAGCTTTGAAAGTAAGCTTGAAGAAGCCAAAGGGAAGTTCTAGGAATTTATCAACAGACAAAGAAAAAAAATAGAAGGAAAACAGCATAATAAATAAGTTATATTAAAAATTCAAAAAGCAGCTTGATTTCAATAGATAATAACTAGAGCTAGAGTAAATTCTGGCTGATTTTCAACTATGTGCACTGTTTTGTCAGCCTTGGTCAAGCTATGAAGTCATGTAACTCCACATTTATCTGTATATTTGGACAGTGTACAAACACCTACTGTACAAACAACAAAAGCCCTGTATGATGCTCTAGAATTGATTGGATAATACGTACCCATCTCTGAAGCTGGATATCATTATGTCCTTGTTCCTGAAAAGATTGACAGCTCCCTCTGCTGTTCTAATCTTGAGGTGAACAAAGTCTTCCTAATTTTTCTGCAGACAATATTGGACTTTTGCAGTATCTCAATAAATGGCTATAAGACTGGTATGCTTTAAACACTGGCTGGCATTCAAATTCCTGATGGCACCTTTAGGACACCTGTTTGGACAACCAGCCTATATCAAAGCAGAACTTGATGGTGTTACTAAAGCAAGGTATGAGAACCAAAACTATTTTTTTTCCCTGGGTTACTTGCTTTTTGGGTTTTTCCCCCCAAACTTTCTATTTCTGTTTGTACAGAAATAGAAAATCTTGGTAAATCTTGGTCTATTTACCGCAGATGCAGACTTAGGAAAGCTATGCTGCTTGGCAATTGATTCTGACCACAGGAACTGACTTTAAAACACTGCATAGATGCCATAGCATGCTACTCACCATTTTACTTAAATACAGAAATATCTTCCTACTTTTCTCTGATTTTTATGTCTGCTTCACCATGTTTTATTTCTTTTAAATAATTTTAAGTTTATGAAGTTAAATTGGTAAACAAAGTGTCTCCATTTAATTTTTGTTATTTTAGGTGTCATCTGCTCATTCTTTATGATGAAATGTATAGGGTAGATTAGACAATATGCTCCACAAAAACTAAAAAGCAGAAAAAGAGGGTGAGTGATGCTTGTTCTTTAGCATGATGCTTAAGCAGTAATGATACATGCTGGAGTAAATTTCTCAGGCCGTAATTATCTATGAAAATTCAGATAGTACTGAATAAAACAAAAAGTCCCTGTAGAGATTGGAAATTTCTTTATCCTAACAAATCCTGTGCAAAGAATAACAGCATGAATCTACATTTTGCCTGTTGACAAATTCAATGTATGATTTTTTCCTTATCAAACTCATACATAATTATGCATGGTTTGAAAGCATTAAAGTACTCACCAGACACAGTACACATATTACTGCTCTACACATTATATACTTGCTGTGTAAACCTGTTGTGCTACATATAAGATTTCTTGTACAGAAGTTTTGAAATAAAACCTTCTTCTTCTCTAAAAAATTCAAGATACAGATCAACATTTTCAAAAAGTACTGCTGAATATTTCTTTTCATGATCTAGTTTATCCTTTGTTTCCTTATCATGCAGAACCCTTCATGGCATTGACCATAAAAGAAAAATAATACAACTAAGAACCATTAAAATTTATATGAGATTTTTGCTTTAGTGAAACTAAAAGGCAGAGCATTAATATCAAATACTGCAGACACATGAAGGGACTGCCGCCTTCCTGTCTTACAGTCTTAGCCAATGAGTATATCTGGCAGTATATATATTTAAAATATCAATGATTTTAAGTTTTTGACCATTGTACAAAACATTTCATGTTATTAGAAACATTACAGGAAATTTCAAATTTTTCTTTTAAAGTTTTCTGTTGGAGATGTAAACTGGGCATTCACGGGCTGCAATATATTAACCTCACCATTCTGTTTCCACAGTGACTTCTACTAATGAGATATTTTGTCACTTAGCATGAATGACAAAAATGTTCCTTCTGGCACCCTGGAGGGTGGGTCTCTCTGCTTGCTTTCTTGTGACTCACCACAGATAGAAAGTAATATTAAATCTGTTAAAGATTTGTCTGCTGCCTTGGACATTACAACTTCTGAAGGGTATTTACAGGCAAGCTCTGTATTTATTGAATATATTTTTCCCCCAAGCACAAGTACTGTTTACCAAGTAGGTCCTTTCAGTACTACTGCATCTCAATGATGTCCTAGCAGAAGTGCTAAGTTAATTCTCATATTTAATGTTATTGTCTCTTTCCTAGAGTGAAAGGATAAATCAGTGAAAGCCAAAACCTTTTGCCATTAGGTATTGTAAAATGGAGGGACATAACAATTATTATTAAACCAGAGCAGTTCTATATTAATGAATAAAAGTTGTTGCTTTTTTCATCACTGGTGGCACTGCACGAATTCCCTTCCATGCTTTAGTATTTTGGAGACATCTCTTGTATAGAACTGTGCAGGGTAAACTCAGGCTGCAGACTGGCTCAATGCTGAATCACTGCCTGATTCAATTACATCGACGTGTTGCGTATTCAAGAAAGCTGACTAAAAATGCTGCCAACATGCTGCTATATCTCTGAAATTTTTTCCCAGATTTTAATTGATAATTTATTAAGTCAATGCTGTGGTGTCGCAGCTTGTGTTAGACTTTACTATTGCTTTACACTGTCCATGGTAAAATGCCTATTTCCTTAAAAGGCAAGTAAAACATGCATAGATCTCTTCTACCCTCTATTTTGCTGTATGATGAATTCATATTTTACACTGCCCTCCACCGTTAGCAGGTTTTTGTTTTCCTGTTGTAGCCTCCTGAGTTCACACATCACTAGACAGGTTACTATGTTCTTCTATTCAATGAATACCTATTTACCCAATGATACTGAGTGGTTCTAAACCAAAAGTGAAAGAATTATGCTTTACAGATGTGTCCCCTGTTCCCCAAAATGCACCACTCTACTTTGAATTGTCTATTCTAACATCTAATTCTGCTTACTCTGTTTTTGAATTACTTAATACTTTCAGAGTAGAAATGTCTCTCTGTTGTCCCTTTTCAATATTATGTCTCATTCTACTAGACAATTTTACATGCTTGCTCCTTTTCTGTAGTGCAATTAACTTGGGCTTTTTATTTTCATTAATAAGGCTCTGGATAGTATTTTTTAACTAGACATTCTTAGCAAATACTTTCTTCTCTAAAGTGTAAATTTGAAGTAATAAAGACTTTCAGCTAACATAAGTTTGTATCTATAGTTTACCATTATTCCTGTGTCACTATTGCAGGATTATCCTGATTTCTATTCTGCATTGTAACTCTCATTAAGCCTTAGGGTCAGCATAAGCTTCCCATTAATCATGTTTTTACAAGAACCTAACAAATCCTCTTTAATTTGTACCTGGTTCAGTTTTATAAAATGTGAGGTGGCCAGTTATACATACACAGTGTTGAAACCTTTGCAACTCTTTATTAATATAAATTCATTTGAAGCCATATTTCATTTGAGATCTCCAACAAAGATATCATGTAAATGCAAATGGGGACAACGGCCAAATTTATCATCAGTATTTGAATTTTTCAGCCCATTTGCTTCTAACTTAAAGAAACAAACTTATTAAACCATGGTTATACAAAAATTGTTCTCTGGGCAGTGCGCTTTTCTTTAAATGGAAGGGTGTTACAAAGTTCCCTGAATAAAATAGACCTACATTTATAGTCTCTTCTAACACAGAGAAGTGTGCATGCATATGCATTATGATTCTTGCCCTACTTTCCCTAACACCTCTATTCAAAGTTGCAACCTTATCTTCACTGTTTTCCTCCTTTTTGCCTATTGTCTTGGATACAGAGGCAAGGCAGTGGAGTTTTCAGTGGTGTTTATTCAAAAACCATTTTAGATCATAGCCATGATCTCACCCTGCTGCGGGGTGGGAAGAGGCCCAGGAGGAGGGCAGTTTCCAGGTGACTACACGGACACTGGAAACAGAACCTTACCTTATGCTCCATTCACAGAAAGGGAGTGGCACAGTGAACCTTTCGAAACAGGGAATGGAAACACAGAGGACCTCCTCTGTTTTCTGTGGGCTCCCAAGGGACTCATCAGGGGGTCTCCGTGCCACTATCCTGGAAATGACATTTTGCAGTCTGGAGCGGCTTCACAGCAAATTTCACAACAGGTTTCTTGCTTTTTTCCACTTGCAGGAAGGGGAGGGAGAAGGACAGGGAGAGGCACAGGCACAGGCGCAGGCACAGGCACAGGAAAAGGGACAGGGTGAGGGAAGAGAGCCTGCCCAATCTCCACTTTTTTGCTGCGGCACTGTGAAGCAGAGCCCCTGAACCCACACCACTGTAATAGGAGTCAGCATTTTGGCAACAGAACCCCCTGATTCAAACAAAGTAGCTCTGCAGGTTTTGTTTTGTTCCCTTTGTTTTCCTGTTTTTCCTGGGGCAGGGAGGGCTGAGGCAGGAGAACCTCTCCCCCATCTTTCCTTTGTTCTCCTGGGCCATGAGGAATTGCCTGGGCATAGCAGTCGTCCTGGTGTTGTTCTAGGAGCAGGTGGGCTGCCCAGGAGGCAGAGGCCATTTTGTCTTTGTTCCAGGGGCTCTGCACAAACGCCTTGCTTTTACAGGCGAAACTGTTTTCCTCTTTTGTACAAGTTTCTTTTCATTGTTCTGATTACTGCTGTTTGTTTACCTCATTATGGTAAAACTGTGACTCCAATGTTTTTAATCTCTTGTAGTTTCCCCTACCTAATTCTTTCTTAAATATATTTTTCCCCTCTTTGTGTTGGGGGAAGGGAGGGGTTTAGACAGTCTTAGCTTTCCCTGCTGTGAAACCATCACACCTACACAGAGATTAATACAAATATGACGCAAGAGCAGCCTTGAGGAAAGCAAAGCAACAGCTTAACAAAGGATTGTTCTTCTAGGTGCAGAAGGAACCACATAATTGGAATAAGGGTGTAAGATAAGAATGGACAATAAAAATAATTCTATCCAGCGTCTCCCTTGGCAAGGAAAGGAGGCGTTTTGACAGTTTTCTATCTGCTCTACTTATAGGCCCAAGCTCATGAGACTGCAACTCTCAGATTTTCCTAACATTTAATACTAATTCATTAATGTGGTTGCACTTCCTCCTTTGCCCTTTCCTCATCGGGTATTTGGATTAGATTTTTTTGGCAAGTCTGTGGATGAAAGCTATCTAGGCATAATTCCTAAAAAATTCTATGAGGTACTCTTGTTTTACTGCAGGTCATAGCTCTGTACTGAAATAAAACAAACAAAGAAACAAAACCACCAACCAAAATCTAGCAAAAAAACAAAAACCAGAAAAACTAACACAGAATCACAAAACCAAAAAAAAACCCCAAAGTAGGACTGGCCAAGAGGTATGTTTATCATATGAGGTATCATTATGAACAATAAGAATTTGTGAGAATATACCAATTTGTAGTAGTCTGTGATTGCATCATGAGAGACTACCCAAAAGTTTCTACACATATTAAATTTTAAGAAAGTTGCCCATGGCAAAGTGTTGGCAAATGATTATATTAAATGAAGTCTCATATTTCCTATAGCAAAAGAGCATATGCCTAACTGCTGTAATGTTAATATGCACTTACAAAGCAGAGAAAGTAATATAGTGTAAAAAAAAATTTATGGATGGTTGACTAGGTATGTTGACAGTAGAAAAATTCACAGGGATGTAAGCTTTGTAATACTGTCATGAATGTCATGTACATTTATATTAATAGATTAGGTGTGATGACTAGGAAGAAAAAATTACAGATTCTGTGTTTGTTCTGTGTAGAATGGATTCCTTTTATATTTCACATTTTTTAACTATTACAGCAGTTGTAACTACTCTGTGACTTTCAGACTGATTAAAATAACAGGAATCCCATAATGATGGATATTGCACTTAGTTAAGTAAGATTCTATTTACTTCTGTCTCCTCATTTATCTTAGATTTTTGTAAAAGAAAGCAGACATCCCAGATGTTGACGGAAAATGCCTGCCAATGCCCCACATGCTATTGGAGAAAAGACCCAGGAAAAATGTCCTGAAAAAAAATAACAAGGGGAAAAGGATGTGGACTAAGGAAATGATGGAAAGACATTTCAGAGAGATCTCCAAATGTATCTAAGGAAATACAGACATGAAATGTTATGTGCCAAGACAGCAGGAAAATGTCCCTCAATAATAACAAGTCAGTGCAATGAATGGACAGGGGATACAGCTCTTCCAGTGACCCATTATTGTAACAATGCAGCTTAGTAGTGTGAAAGCATCATGCTGCCTTCTGTTTTGATTTACAGGACAGGACAAGCAACAGTGGAGAAAACACGGTTGAGGGTGTGAATTATGATTGTCCAAAGATTTCTTTTCTATATACTCAAACAACAAATGAAATCCTTCCATGGTCTTAGCCACCTTTGGACTTTTTTTCCACCCCTTCCTTTTCTTAAAAGCATTTCAAGATAGCAAGATAGCAAGATAGCAAGTGTCTGTCTGTGGAGGAAGGCTGATGCATTTATTTCAGGAGCACATTGATCCTTGTCAGGAAAGTATATTTAAGTGCTATCGCTATTCCCCTTTTTTATTTTTCATTTTCTATGAGATTAGGGTTTTGAGATTAGTGTTAATTCATCCCATTCCTGCAGATTGTTAGCAGAAGAATCAAAACCAGATTTTAGGACTGATCTAAACAAATAGATTAATTTTCAAAAGAGCTTTAGGAACATAAATGCTACTGATTTTTAAAAAAAAAATTATGATGATAAATAAATTTTTAAGTTCATTTATAAACTTTTATAAGAATTCTGTGCTTAATTATATAAATGAGAATGCGTTTTTTCTTTCTTCTTTCTTGTTATCCCAAGGTAATTCCAATACACTGTCTATGTGTAATTTATTAATTTATATTAATTTCATAAAAAATTGCCGCAATGTGTATTGAGTTAGCCAGAGACTGACAGGGATCCTGACATATGTAACCTATTTACAGTGAAAGAAACTTCAAAGAAAACTAAATAAACATTAGATTTAACAATGGAGCTCTGAGCATGAAAAGCCAGGATATAAATAGGAGCAAAAGCTCTAAGTCTAAGGAAAGTATTTGTTTGGCTTAAAGAAAAATTAACAATAATGGACATTGCCCAAAAGACATAGAAAAAGTTATATATTTCAGAGAAGAAACCATTAGCAGAAACGTTTTTGAATACTGAAAGTTGTTTGATTAATCTCTAAGTCTATAGTAATGTGGTTTAAAAATCAAGTATAGTAATGACATACAAGCATTTTAGTCTTTTATCAAGATTCAACTTTGGAATTATTTGCCTCATATTTAAGCTATCAGAAGTTACCTGAAGGGTGTATCAGGTTGCACTATCTTACTGTGGTCAAACACAAACTTTTAAGAGATGAACAAAGTATTCTTTAGAATATGTTATGTTTCCTTTCTATCTCCTGCAGGTGAAAAACAGTGTGTGTTGAATTTCTGATTGGAGAATACCTTATCTCCCTTACATGAGCAGAGCCATCCTTACTTGAGATAAGCATGAGGAATATTGCATGATGAGTCCACTGAGACATCCAGCAGAGGAAGAAGTAATAGAGAAGGGAGACTTAACAGTGAGAATGTTAACAACTCTTACTGGACATATTTTTATGTCTTCTGTCTGTATAAGATTTGTCACAATTTCTTTTCTTAATGTAGCTGAAGAACTGAAGGAGAATAAATTCCCAGTCATGTGTCTAGTTTGTATGTCATCTCATTTTGCATTTCAGTATCACAGAAAGATACTGAAAGTTCATATTTTTTAGACTTATGAAGGGAATTTGGGGATATGAGCAAGCTGATTGTCTTTTTGCTTAATTTTACTTTAATATAGCATGCAGAAAGATGAAAATAAAACCTTCTGTTTTATCAAAGAAAAACTGCCTTTCACTGGAAAATATTAATTATATTATGAAAAAAAAACAGGAAAAATATTCCCATTATAGGATCTGTGTTTAGATATGGAAATATCATATTAATGGAAAGAATTTGAAATAAAGAATTTGTTTAAAAAACTAATAAACCTCTCCACCCCCCAAATTGTTTAATCATATATGTCAAGAGGACTCTGCCCTCTGTGGTAAAATGCTTCCATTAAATCTTTTTGAAAAATTTATAGGTACGACTGTATGACATTCTTAAATATTGATCTGTTCTAACAATGCTCAAGAATTTAGCCTACAACCTGTGATCATTGCTGGTAGATGCTTTACTAGAACAAAAGGAAGACACTAATTATCTCTACTATGTCTTTCTATTTATTTCAATTTTTGATTCATTAAAGATGAGAAATAAGATGAAATAAGCACGCTGGAGCCAGGCCAAAGAAAAAAAGTTTATTGAAAATTCATTTTGCCTTTTGATTTTAGTGTTATGCCTCAGTCCAATTGGTGGCTTTAGGGGTAGGTTGTTAGATGCACTCTGGATGGTGTGCAAGAGAAACAATAAACAACTCTCAGGAGGATCAATAAAAAACTGTAGCTTGCAAATTTTAGAATATTAAATCAAAATAAGATACTTGTCAAATTTTAAAATGACATCCAAAGACGAGGCACTTCACAAACTTTAACTTAGCTAACTTGGACTTGTCCATCTTTAATTTCTCCAGATATAACAAGGCACCTAATAAGGCATTGATTGGAATTTTTTAGTCAGTCTTACAATATATCTTGAGAAGACATTAGGAACAGAAAAAATGAGGGAAAGAAAGAGAAAGAGAGAAAGAGAAAGAGAAAGAGAAAGAGAAAGAGAAAGAGAAAGAGAAAGAGAAAGAGAAAGAGAAAGAGAAAGAGAAAGAGAAAGAGAAAGAGAAAGAGAAAGAGAAAGGATAGTGATGAAAAGATGCCACCACCTGTGGGTCCAGCAATGATACTTGATTGTCACAACTTTGAAGCCACGTGTTGCTCAAAGTGACGGTCAGGCTTGGCCATCCAGGCTGTATGAAGCCCATGAAACACAAACTTTAATGGCTCAAGATACACTCAGGCTAGATGGGAATCTCCAAGTACCACCCCTGGCGTGGAGACTTTTTTGCTGCCTCACGAAAATCACCTGAAGTCCTCTGATGGAAGGCTGACGAATGATTATGGGATATTTGATGGTTTATGACACCTTCTAAAGCATGACAGCTGCCTCTCATGCGACCATCTGCATAGCCGAGCTAATTATTCACATTTCTTTGTGTACCGTTTACTGTTTTGTAACTCTCTATCACAAATGTCCCTCGCAGTCTTTCTTTCAGCTGTAAGATTACTTAATTTTTCTTCATACCAAGCCATTCAATAATTCAGAGCATATTCAATTTTTCTTGGAAAATTTTTCATTTCTACAAAGAAATTCTTGAAAAAGGATACAAGAGTAACACTCAGTATTCAAAAGGCCAACAAAAAACCCCTAAAAACTATCACAATGAAGTCCTCTGTTATGCTTCCAATCTTTTCCTCATTATTCCCACAATTTCTATTCCCTTTTTTTTAAGTTTTTATTCCTGCTCACCAAAACATACATTTTCAAAGAATACTTCATTACACTGCCAAGATCTTTTGTGTGACCATGGAAAAACAGAGATGGTCACTTCCTGTAGAAGATGTTTAAATTCCTTGGCAAATCCATGATGTTGAACTTAATTTGCAATTTCATTTCCCAGCCATTTGATTTTTAAGATTACTTTATCCTGAAGAAGTTAGCATCTAACCTGAAGATAGTTCAGGTATCAGAAATTTCTAGGGAAACTGCTGGTCTTTCTTGCTTGCCCTTTTATATTCTCATAGACCAAGGTACTCCTAGAGAAAAATCTTGCACAGTCATAAGCAAAAAGTAGTCTAGCATCATCCTAGTAGGGAAATCAAATAGCTTTTGCCAGCTTTTCTTGTTTAGTATTCTTGATTGGAAAAATTATTAGTACACGTTTCTTTTAGGCTGCTTGTGGTATATACAGTTTGGTACAGTTCACATGTGAGGAAAGAATGCCTTTTAGCTAGCCTCAGAGCATTATTATTATTATTATTATTATTATTATTATTATTATTATTATTATTATTATTATTATTATTACTACTTTACTACTACTATTATTATTTCAGCATTTTTCCACTTTCTTTTCTTAACAGTATAAATATACTAGGGAGTGAGTTAAAGTGGTAGCTCCACACTATCAGTCAAATGTGGCTAACAACTAATGCTGTCATAAAAATCCTTTGTTTAAATATTACATACTAAGCTTAAGAGGAAATCATAAGCTGTATTTCTATTCAACTCAGGAATACCAGAATGGATATTCTGGTATTGATCTTATGCATTGATTTACTGAAATAATAAGGCTTCACAACTGTTCCCCTGTACTGCACCAATTTCAAAAGACTTCTATTTGGAGAAAGAGTCCTAAGTCCAGCATGAAACAGCAAAGATCAGGTGATTTCACACCTATGGGTTTTACTGCTCTGATCTTCAGACTTTTCGTAAGAGTTTTTACATGTTCCTTCCTCTCCTTATCATGAGATATGTGATTGCTTATTTATCACAAACATACATATTTTTTTCTTATTCAGGGCACATCTAGTTTAGAAAAGGCACAATACTTTGGGTCTTCTCATATAAAATAGAAATTTTCACTTGACCCATTTTTTTCATCCAATTATTCTTTTGTTTCTGAATGTTGGGAGAGGAAATTTTTCCACAATAACATGACAAATATAATAGCTTAAAAGCTTCATGTTTTCCAAAAGGAATTTATGAAAAATGAACCCATGTTAAGTTTATGCTATAATTTTCATGTATTACTCATATTACTCACAGATCTTAGTAATCAGCTTGTGAACATCCACAGAAAAAATGTATGTGTAGAAAAAAGGAAAGCTGTTACAGCTAAAGCCCAAGTGACAGATATTCTTGTAATGAAATGAAGATTGAGAGATTTTACTGGATTTTAGAAATGCTGAAAGTGAGTATTTGAAGTTAAATTCCTTCCTAATATAATTCCAAAGGATTTAGTGGACTTCTGCAGATAATTTGTTTCTTAAACTACATAAGCACTTTCAGTAGGAATGGAACTATACCATTAAAAAATAATGAAACTTTTTTTATACCTGCTAAAATTGCTAATACAACTTAGGTGTTAAATACTTGGGATCACTTTCCATTTTGATTTGAAATGAAGATTTGAATGTATTTTAATTAAATATATTTTAAAGAAATATTCTGAAAACCAGGCATAATTCTTGATGAAAGAGAAATTATTTAAACAAAAAGAAGACCCCTAAAATTTCTAATATATGTCACACTTAAAAAAAAGAAAGAAAAGAAAGATAAGTCCTCCAAAAATTTTTAGCCAGTGTTTGTGAAAAGATGTGTAAAATCCCTTTTTTCTTGGTTACCACTTTCCTGACACTACACAGCATCTTCCAGTAAAGAAGACAAGTTGCACAGGAAGATGTGTTCCAGAATAAGTAGCAAATACAAAGTCTGATGTACATAAAATACACTCCCTTATTCACAGGCAAAATGCTGCAAGATGCAGCATTTGCTTTACAGCTCAAGGTTCAAGACTTTTTACATACTAAGGACTATGTTTTTTAAAAAAATATATAAAATCTATGTGTTTACAAACATGTGAACTAATTATACAAAATAGTACACATAGTACATTATTGATGAAGTTGGGAGTTTTTTTGAAGAAGATTTTAAGGAACAATATTACTTCACAAATCACTGTGAAGACAGATAGTCAAATCGCTCATTACTCTAATGATCCTTAACTCTTGTTATCTAGTGATAAGGACATCTTCAGGGACTATTGTCAGCCAACTTGTGTATTAGCTATAGAAAATTCTATGAGGTCCAGTTTGCAGATCAATAGGTACTCCTTTGTTATGGCTCTGAGTTAAGCAAATAAATTTATTGATTTGCAAAAATATATACTCATTCACATTCATACCAGTAATTGGATGCCAAATTGTCCAAGAGATAAGATGAGGTAACATGTAAAGAAAGTACTTTAATTTAACGACTGCAAAAATGTTCAACACTTTTCCCCATGTTCAGTGATGAGTTCAGGGTCTTTAAAAGAATTGTTCACAAGTACTTATTTTTTCTAAGTTTTATTGTGAATATTGATTACCAAGAAAAAAGAGGAGGAAGACTGGATGCACTTAATTCATTTTTGATCCCAAATTCTGCACTATTCTTTTCTCCCAAGAAAGAGGGACATTAATGAAAAAACCAAAATATAATACCAAAAAAGTAATGTTTATGTATGTACATGCATGTACATATACAAAGATGGAGAATGAATGTACATCTAGTAGAGTCTTAGATTATCATTGGAAAGCAACATAGCACTAAAAGACTTCTTATTGATTATTTTTTGGAAAAAGATAATGGATTTGATATCTTACTTCCAGGATAAGGAAGTAATTACTTTAAAAAATTTTGGTAATAACTTTAAAAAATAATTCTAATCTTAATACTAATACCTGAAGAGGTAAGAGAAGAAAAGTTCAGACAGGAATAAATAAAATTAAAAAGTAATAAAAATAGAAAAATATTTAATAACTAATAACTTTGCACAAAAACCCATGAAGTTTAAATGACAAAGTATTTTACTTTACCATTGAATTATGGTACAAGGTTACATAAATACTATAAGACATCCTTCAAATGATGACACATAAAGTCAGCTGAGAAATCTATATGCAATAATTTCGTTTGTTTCTGTTTAATTAGTTTCCTATAAAAGAGGAGAAAAAACACAGCAAAACAATAAAATAAAACCAAAAAAAAAAAAATCTAAAACCAAAACAAAAATGCGAATTCTAAAGAGAAAGAGAAGTAATGGTGTGTTAATGAGATTCAAATAATAAAGTTATGATGGACTGTGGATAAAAGAAAAAAGCCAGTGTCTGTGCATTTTAATGAGTGAGATCACAATTTTGATGAGCACACCAGAGGGACACTCTTGTTCTCTGCTTCTACAGTGAATGAAAAGAAACAAAATGAGCACTTTTATATTGAACATTTAGTGACAGATGATGCATCCTTTGAGATCAAAATTAGAACAATAGGGAAGTAGATGCTTGCCTAGCGAGAGACATGCTACAATATAACTGCAAGGAAAGACAAAGATCCAAGTGTTATTATTAGCAATATTTATTAATACCTTAGAATCTAATTTTCTCATTTATAATTTTAAATCTGTTGTAATTTCAAGTAGTGAACTATATTTGTGCTTAAATAATTATGAAACAAAGTTAGAAAACACAAATGGGAGAAATAATCGTCATTCTGCCATTTTTCCCCTTTATTTCCCAGTTAATCCATGAAAAACATTCTGGATTTCACATATATGGAAAAACCTTACTTTAATAAGGCTAATGTGGCTGCAAAAAGATAACAATTTGTTTAAAAATTAGTTGATTAGTGTTTTCAGGCGTAAAGAGGTCATACCTCTGCTCTGGAATTAGCCATTGTGCCCAGTAATTTATGGATTATTTTATTTTGCCAATGTCTTTCTAAAAAATAGTTTAAAAAATAAAGAAAAACAGATCAGAAAACTTGAAACACCGATTAGAGAAATGGAGTGAAGAATAGTGAAGAACAGCACTAGTCAAAGTTCTGATATTAAGAAGGACATTAGGAAAAACCTAAACATCAAAAGTAATATTGTGACTTTGACTTTCTTGTATAAAGTTTAGGGAGAACTTTGAAAATGACATTGTTGTTTTTAATAAATGTCACTGCAAGAAACACTACTGAAATAGCTATTTAGTTGACACAACTTTAAATATCTCAAAACATGTATGGGAAAACATTGAAAGGGAAAATGGACATGAGAATTATATGAAACCTCTCTTACAATAAGATGATTGAAGAAATTTTTAACATTTATTTTAGCTTTTTAGTGTCTAAGGAATTTATAATGAAAAAGTCACCTCACCTATCATCAATGTAGTGCTGCTTCTGAGGTAAAATAAGGCTTCATTTTAACAATATAAGAAGTGTTATAAATCAATCACTTAATGACTTTGGCATGCAATCAAACACTTCACAGATGGAGTTGAAGGGAAATATTTCAAGTTTAAGAGGACAGCTATGTCTGAGTCTAGGTGAAATTATTCAGAGTTTGATGTCTCTGTGTAACTGAATGGAAGGTTTCATTAATGTCAGTATAATAGAGATTACTTTATCTCCCTACCTTAAAAGCATGTTGTAATAGTTCAATACAATTCCAAAGAAAACTGTAGCACATTACAGAAAGATGCTAACCTGAAGATGTTGCTATCAGGCCTCACCTTTAATTTAGTGTCTTTAGCTAAAGTCTTGAAGCCCTTTGATAACTAAACAGTTGCAGGTGCGGTAGCAGTACAAGGTATTGGATAGTCAAATTATAGCTATGAATATTGAATTTTGACTGAAAATAACACACTTTTTGTATGGATTAAATATTTTTTTGGTACCCTGAAGAAAGAAAAACAACAGGTTTATTATGAAGTCAAAAAACTTACACTACATATACACTACTATACACTACATTAATGTAACACTAATGTACCATTAATGCAAGGGTGAAATGAACAGAAACGTGATTGTGAAAAATTTTTATTGGAGAAACAGTTGTTCAGGTGTGTGCCACTCGTAATGTGGAAATGAGACAACGAGCATATACAAGGTGAAAAAATACAAATATTTTTGCCATTTTAATTAACAAAAATTTTACAAAATGTTATTTTACCAAATGTTGTGGGTTTTATCTCCGTATTGGCCATTGACTTAAGAGTTGGACTTGATGGTCCTTGTGAGTGCTTTCCAATTTAAAGTATTCTGTGAATATTCTCTAAAGTAAAATTAAGTATTGATTGCAGTACTAGAGAGCTAAGCTTCAGGTAAAAGGCACAAAGTTCCCGATTTGCAAAATGTTCTGTGAGGTATTACATGCTCCTGAGAGATCATACCTTTATTCATATGCCTCATTGAAAGATGGCCTCTCTGGTTGAACAATGATTATCACTTGGCTTGTTTACTGATTGACAGGGAAGTGTGCCACTAGCTGAATCACCCACCCACACAGATGAGAAGGTTGCAGGAATGGAAATAATAAAGTAGGTTGACCTGCCAAGAACTGCAAGAGCCAACCAGGCTGTGAATATAAGATTCATATGAATTACAATACATTTCTGTGACTTTCTGAAAGAACCTTAACAGGAGAGTTCCACTTGTTTAATTCAGTTGCTGTTATGACTGAGTAGAAAGTCTGAACTTGAGCTCTTACAGCTTTTCTTTTGATGTTTCCTCATGCTATATAACAATACCTAAAACTGTAAATATTAATGAAGATTGGGTCAAAAGGTTATTTTCTGTATGATTCTAATTAAAAAACCATGTTTTTCTATTTAAAATGGCACCATGAATTTTCTGCATGTAAAAGGAAAACAGATTTCTTAGGTATTTTTAATTATTAGTCGTGTTTCTCATAGAGGCTATACTAACTAACTACTTCTAAAATATTTTAAGCAGAAGGGTAGTCACTATGGAAACAAATGATATCAGGTTAATCAATTAAAGTACATTTTGGTGATATAAAACTTCCCATTCTACCCGTCTTAATGGTTACAATGGTATGTTCCTTTGCAATTTTGAGGAGAAAAGTAAACTCTTATTAATTTGGAGCACTTATGTAAGAATATCAAGAAATTAAAATATTTACTGTAGTAGCCAGCTCTGAAAAGTGCTCCTAAGAAAATCCTATGTTTCTTAAAAAAGGCAATGCCATAATGCTTAATGTTTGCACTTGTAATCAAATCACAATTAGACAACTTCTATTAAACCATGATGTTAACATTAATTGTTTGCACTGTAGTGAGAAAGAAATTTTTCAAGCAATCATGACAATAACCAGCATCCTATCTATAAAATAAAATTCCCTGGGAACTAATACAGAATGAATCATTCAAAATCTCTAAAAAAAATGGGAGACCTGTGAAAGAGCCATATTTTTATGTGACATAGATAGACACTGTTGTAATGACTCACAGTCTATCAATAAAAACCTTTCTCTAAACAATAAACTGATGTTTACATTTATATATATATGTATATCACTATATATGACTTAGAGAGAGGAATATATATAATACCTCTAGCTGTTGAAAAACTTTCTACAGAAATATTGATCAGATTGATGCTAATCTTTTCTTTTTTTGAACCACCACACTGCTTAATGCAAATCAAAGATAAATAATGAATAATCAAACAACTCTTTTATTATTGTTTTGTGATGGATTAATTTAACAAGGTGAGTTATGAACATACAGTATGGCTACCTTTTCAGCAAACCAAATAGCGAGTAAGAATGTCACGTGAAGAAAAGACCTTTAGCCTTGCACCTGGGTAAATCTGCACTCTGTTGCACTGTCTCAAGCATAAGCTTCAGAAAATGGAAACCCTGACCTTCTGCTTGCTCAGGTCCATATCAACACAGACACAGACACAGACACAGACACAGACACAGACACACAGACACAGACGCACACACACACAGACTTTCTGAGTTGATAAGAATTGAGGCTACTGCTTGTATTATCTACTTCACCATGACTGATTAGCAAATGTTGCTGTTTCAAGCTTAGTGTATTTTTGTTTCAGTAGTCTAGTTAAAAGCTTTGCTCAACAGTGAATTATCCTGTCTGGAGGGAAAGAGGCTTGGAAAAATGAAGCCAGAGCTATTGCAATTATTTGTACTGGCTCTTTTCCTCAGTAGCCTTAAAAAATATTTCAAAATTGACTAAAAATCCTTCAACTTAAAGTTATCTCTTCATATAATTAGAAGCAAGTGTTTTAGTTCCTATGAATTATCATCATAAATATGGGATTTGAAATCCATTATAATGATTGCCCATTTTTTTGTTTTCAGGAGAAAATCAGCTGAGTCAGATGAGTCCCCATTTGCTCAGATATGATGACCATTTTCTTCTCAAGTGGACTATCCAGAACTCCCTCAGAGAAACTGTCAAATCTACTGGAAAAGAGGATTGTTTCACAATAAACTAGGAATTAGTGGGCACTTCACTGATAACTGTTACTACTGCATGAGTCAGGAAAAAAGGCATGTGTGTGCAAGAGCTTTCAGTAATTCCTTTTCCCGAGTACTTTCTTTCTTGTTGCTGTTTTAGAAGATGTTTTTTTAGTCACATTGGAAAGTTGCAAACACTCTGACTCAAGTCATGTCCCTTTTACTTTCTGGAGTGCCTCACTCTGGGTCTGTTTATTAAGAACCTTTTCAAAGAAGCTGTTTCTCAGATGTTTTATAGCAGCTTCCTTCCCCTTTGTACTGCTGCTGTCATTTTTGAAATGCAAATGGCTGCATTTTGAAACTCTATTTCTACTTTCCATGTTTTAGAATTTTTTGAGTGTAGAATTGCATAATAATCTTTGTTAATTTAGTTTATATTTCTGTCAATATTCAAATACTGCTATGAAATATCTTGATAAATTATTACCACCTGTCCTAGAATCATATCAGTAGTGAATTTAATAATGATGCTTTCATAATTCTATAGAAGCAGATCCAGAATTTGCTCTGTTAAACTTTATAGATTGGCTCATTCGCTACTGAAACACTGGCAAGGTTAAGAATGAGGAATATCTCCATTACATTGACCACCCCATGGGAAAATACTCACATAGAGCAAGGGATGGAACTAAAAAGTGAAACCCCTTCTTATGTCTTTCACCAGTATCTCCCTGGTAGCTGCACCTCTGTTTCTCATATATCAGTGGTGTTGGTTGGAAATCTGCTGCACCTAAAGGAGATAAAAATACATTTAAGCTTACCCACAGCATTCTGGCATACTTCACACTGAGAAAGTTACTCATAAGCTGTTTGCATCTTTCTTAAATTTCTGAAATTCCAATACACTTTTACTTTTTTGTTAAATATACATTCTACTTAGGAGTACTATAAATTATCTGGCACCCCACTTAACGATAAATTTAACACTTATAAGTGAAAATTGAACAGTAGGTACCGTAGGGAACGAAGAGGCAAATGAATCAATTTCCTGTTTTTCAATGTAATGTAGCCTATAGACTAATTTAATATATTTTGTATAATAAGTCTGTCAGTTCAAAAGATACTTAATCAGATCTACATTCATTTTAGCAGTATTTCACAATAATTTCCCATTAATTATTTTGTTCCCCAAATATAGTCTGGCTATCAAAACTCATTTTCTCTGATTACCCACTATTTTAGCTTCAATGCTTTTACATGCAAGTTTTCAAAGTGTCTCATTGTAGGCTAGATTTCTGGATATGCAGGATTTCAAAACTGCAATATTACCGACCTGGGCAGATACCTTGCAATCTAATTGGCACTGGACAGTCAGTCTTACTGTGATCCGTTTTCGCCTTTTCCTTTCCTGATTTTTCTCACTTAAAAAAAATAGTACAAGACTGGTTTCGGCTTTTTCTTTAACCTGCATTCCTCTTGGGAACATTTGGTGGCTCTACTGTTTGATGTTCTTACTTTTAGCTCACTGATGTACTTGTTTGTTTACTTTGTGTTGCTGACAATACTTTTTTTTTCAATGTACTAACCACACATTTAGGTGTCAGATTATTCAGAAATTTGCAGAATACATTCCTGAAATGGAACATGTAATATTTAAAAGAGACAGTACAAAACAGAATCAGAAAATACAAATACAGTGTAGATAGATAGATAGATAGATAGATAGATAGATAGATAGATAGATAGATAGATAGATAGATAGATAGATAGATAGATAAAAGGACAAATCTCATTCCCACTCTACAATGTTTTAGCTAGTATTCCTGGAAAATACAGACACCATTTATTACTATTATTTATTCCAATTGGCTTTACTTATTTTCATTTTTGCAAGGCTCAGAGTTTTGAACAGGATTTTTGACATATGGCTTGCAAATTTAAAAATGGCACTGTAATAAATTTTTGGTCACTGATCACTCCAGCAATCAGATTTCAAAAACTAATTCAAGTTACATCAAGCTAAATTCAGTTCTGTCAATTCATTATATTACATAGTTTTCAAGTCCATTTCCCCCAAAGTTCATTTACTCTCACTGTAGTCTTTCTGATATTTGCTCTGTTCCATTGTGGTTTCTTGCACATACTGAATTTTTGCAATGGATAAATCTTAAAAGTCAAGTAAATAATAAAAATTAACAATGAAAATAGAAATTGCAATTCTAAATTTGAAAGATAGGTACTGTTGTCATTGAAAAATTACATGATGTTTAAGTATTCTAATGATTAAAAATTACATTAGTTCCTTTAAGTCTTTTTGGGTTTGGTTTGTTGTTTTTTTTTTTTTTTTGCTTTTAATATAAGCTGTTCTTACAATCCAAATAGGTAAAGGATGATGCTTTATCCAAGGGTCTTTAAGGACATATTCCTACTTCTGCAGTACATTTTAGGAAAAACCCTGAACAATGCTTCTGATCTTTTACAGAGTGACATAGGTTGAATATGCTCACAGTTCACGCCACTACTTCAAAAACACAATTTGCAGCACTTACTGTGGAGAGTTTGGATTTGAATCACGAATTACATCACAGAATTTTAGCTGAAAAAATGCATGATACAAGCTACTTTTGCATAACAACAATTTCCAATGCCTTCTTCATGACCTTGCTCCTCTTGATATATTTCATTTCTGTTGGACAATTTTTGCAACTCTGCTTGCCACAACTTTCTGGTGATTCTGTACTAGTTCAGACAACAGGACATACTATAAATATCCATACTCATTGACCAACTCCAAATGTCAGCAAATACAGCTATTTTAAATGTGTTACCCAGCAGCATTTGCTTTAGATGGGCATTCTGCAACAGCATTACCACAAAAAAAGAAAAATTTTTCCTCATTGGAAAGGCTCACATTTGTGCAAGCAGACTCAAAATAGATAGAGCATAATTTCGGCTCAGGGATAAATGTCTTATCTTCTTTATTCCTGAAGAATTTGGAGTTAGGAGTGCGAGACTAAGGCTTCAAATTTAATTTTTGTCCCTTTCCTATAACTAGAAGAATTTTGCTGTTTTAATGAAAGAGCAAAGTTTTAAAGTGTCTCTGTTTACTGATGTGCAAAAAACATTTCATAATTACAACTATTGGGTAAGGTTTTTTTCTATTTTTTAATTTTAGTGAATGATTAGGTAGTTTCATACTTTTGCAGTTTGCTTATTTAGCTGAGTTTACAACTGCCAGCGTTTCTACAACTATCCTTATTTTAATCTTCAGTGATGAATTCATCTGGGAATTTTTATTTTGGGAAGAGACAAGTAGTGTTTTTTAGGGTTGGGCAGAAGCAGGAGCAGATGTCAGTTCTGTGCCTTTACTGATAGACTTTCATCCCGCCCTCAGTGAATATTCACTTTTCTAAAAATATATTCTTGATAGCAAAGTTTGTGTATTTCACCATTGAATTGTACCCTAGTATTTTGATCTTTCAAGTACAAAAAAAATTTGGTGACATTTGTCCATTCGTAATGTGGTGAGGATGAAATTCACTGCGAGGTTTACAGCTGGATCAAGGCTTATTCTCCACGATTCGTGCTTGCTTTAGTGTCTTATTGCGAAATTCTACTTTCCATTTCTAGATAGAAATTTTGTGGGAGGGGGTTGTATTTAATTTTGTTTGTTTTGTTTGTTTGTTGTTTTTTCCCCCACTAAAAGCCAACAAGCAATATGAATATCCACAGGGGGCTGCTTCTTTAAATCCAACGGACAGAACAATGTTCCTCTGTGAGGTCAGTCTTACTCAACCTGAGTTATATTAACAAAGCTGCTAGTTTGCCCAGCATGTGGATCAGGTGGTGCTGCGCTGTATTTTTCCATCTGTAAGAAGAAACAGGAAGAGTGTTTATCTCAGAGCATGATGTATATTTCAAGATATTTGGCTTGTCCCCCTACATTACACTGCTGCGTATCATTTCTCCAGATGTCCCATTTTTCTTCTCTTTTTGTTTTATTTCTACTGTATTTTCATAAATCAAAGTATCAGACTCAGTTTCAGAAATCATACTCTTTACCATCTAGCTCAAGGACTTATGAAAGTCAGGTATACAGACTACTGATGTAAGATGTTTCTCATCACAGAAGGCTTTAGCCCCTGCAATAGATTTCTAGCATCTTAAAAAGTCTTACTTTTCAAGGCATTTAGAAACATGTCCTAATCATAAATATATCAACTTGCTAAAATTTGTAGTTGTATTTATTATTATTTATTATTATATAGTCACTGAGGTGTCTTTATTGTCATCTCAATTTAATGTCTCTTCTAGTTTCATTCTCTCTAAAGATGTTAAAAAATTATAAAGATCCCTTATTAGAATGTCATGACATACACATATTTATGTTTATTTTTTGCCTTGATAAAAGAAAGAATTTCTTTTGAATTTTTACTTGCTGTCATTTTCAGAATTAATCATTATGCACAATATTATGGTCTGAACAGACAATTGTATTAATATAAAACATTCATCCTCTTAATTAAGATCTATGGTGTACTGTCTGTGAACATTTGGAAATCGTGGTGTCTCTAATATACTTGATAACTGACTAAATTTTAAGCACAAATATTTTAACTTTTAAAAAAAGTGCTAACAGATTATTATAAATAGCGCTTGAAATTTATTCCTATAGAAATTTTTTTGAGGGCCTTTAGGAAACAGCAACAAAATAGAATTAAAGATATGGTTCAATATAATCGTTATTAAAACCCCAGAGTCTGCTCCCAAATCTAGTGCCATAAATTATCTACCCAACTTAGGTTTTGTTTTTCCAGGAGATATGGCTAATATGGCATATTTGCAATTTACCTTTACCTTTTCAATTGTGCAGGTTCTGTCTAACTATTTCTAAAGTAAAAAGGTAAAAGGTGTAGACAGAGTCTAGAATAGTCATTTATGAGGAGCTGAACCAAATTGCCCCAACTATAGATTTCTCAAAGATGTTGCTGGGTTCTGCTGAAGTCCAACACAAGCATCAGGCATGGTCAATGTGATCAGAAAGGGAAAATCCTATCTAATTTGATATCTTTCCACAATAAGATATCACAATCCTGCTGGTGGATAAAGGGAGCAGAGTGAATGTATTTTATCTGGATTTATGTAAAGTTTTTGATACTGTCTCAGAATAGTCTTCTGAAGGAGTTGTCCACCTGGGAAGAACTGGCTGCATCTGACCAGCAACGAGCCACTGGTGTTTCTCAAGCTTTAACTTTGGGGAATGTTCTCTTCAACATTTTTATAAATGGTGTCTATGCAAAATCTGAATTCAGCATCAAGTTTATCACTGATGCTTACCTGAAAGTTGCTTAAGAGACAGGAGTCTTTGCAGAGAGTGCTGGGTAGAACATAGCATTTGATAACCAATGACATGAAATTTAATAAGTGTCAGATTCTGCATTTGAGACAGAGTAACACTGAGCACAAGTTTTAACTGGGAGAGGAGCAGCAGCTGGAGAGCAGCTCTGGGGTTATCAAGTGCTGTATCACCAGCTGATCAAAAGAATTGATTGCATTCAGTGATGGTGTGGCCTCATCTTGAGTACTGTATGCACTGTGGTGCTGGGTCTCAAAATTAAAAAATTTTAAGGTCTTTGAATGCATTTGGAGGAGTGCAACAAAGCTGGTGAAAGCACTGGAAAGCATGTCCTGTGAGAAGCGACTAAGTCTAATCACTTGAGCTTGTCTAGTTTGGAGAAAAGGAGCCTGTGAGGTGACATCTTTTCTCTCTCCATCTTCCTGAGAAGGGAAAATAGACAAGATGCTGATCTGTTCTCCCTGTATCCAGGCACATATTCTATTCTATTCTATTCTATTCTATTCTATTCTATTCTATTCTATTCTATTCTATTCTATTCTATTCTATTCTATTCTATTCTATTCTATTCTATTCTATTCTATTCTATCCTATTCTATCCTATCCTATCCTATCCTATCCTATTCTATTCTATTCTATTCTATTCTATTCTATTCTATTCTATTCTATTCTATTCTATTCTATTCTATTCTATTCTATTCTATTCTATTCTACTTTAACCCAACAGGGTAATGTCAAGTCAAAACAGGGAGGCCTCAGCAGGGCAGGCTAAGTGTTTAAAGAGTAATTAGGTATAAGTAAAGGTACAGACATTCAATTCTTCTTCAAGACTTCTCTGGTGCTCATCCAGGAACACTGTGATAGAATACTGATGGAAAAATTCTACCATTTTTTCCAAACTACAAGGAGGTTTACTGTATTCTCATATTATGTCTAATGAAAACTTCACAAAGAAGGCAGGTTCAATGGATGTATTTAGTTATCTGAATGACCAGTGTACAAATCAGAAGTCAAAACTTGTCAGAGAAATACCTGAAATCATTTTTCTGAGTGGGAAATAAAATGAGGAGTGTAGTAGAGCTGACCTTGGCACCCACAAAAGCCCTTGCTCCCCTTTGCAACAGGTTCATGGGTTGACATAAAGGCTTGGAGAACTCGCTCAATTACCAGTAATGGAAAAGCAGGCTTGGCTTAGAGTAAACTTGTTGCTAAGAAAAAAGCAATCAGAGCAGGATAATGAGATAGAATGAGAAGCAGAGTAAGCCCTTAACAACACCTTCCCCCCACCCCTCCTTCTCTCCAGAACTACCTTCTACCCTGGCAGCGCAAGGAGACAGGGCATGGGAGTTATGGTCATTTCATCACCTGTGGCTTCTCATGCTGCCCAGGGAGAAGAGTCTTTGCCCTGCTGCACCGCAGGGTCCCTCCCATGGCAGACTGTTCACTGAGAGCTGCTCCAACATGAGTCCATCGCACGGACAACAGTCTTCCTCAAACTGCTGCAGCGCAGGTCACTCTTCCGCGGGGTGCAATCCTGTGGAAGGACAGGTGGCTCCAGCACGGGAGCAAGGCCACTCTCTCCACAGGCCTCCCGCACGGTCACAGCCTCCTCTCAGACACGTACCTGCTCCAGGGTGAGGCTTCTCCACAGGCTGCAGGTGGATCTCTCCATCCCTGTGGACCTCCATGGGCTGCAGGGGCACAGCTGCCTCACCGTGGGCTGCAGGAGAATCTCAGCTCTAGTTCAGCCTGCAGCACCTCCTGTCCCTCCTTCTGCACCGTCCTTGGTGTCTGCAAAGTTTTTCCTCTCACTTGTTCTCACTCTGGTCTTCTCAGGTCACAATTTGAAAAGCTCAACAACTATTTGTATACCTTTCTTCTTAAACCTGTTATCACAGAGGCATTACCACTATTTTCAATTGGCTCAGACCTGGCCAGCAGCACATCCCTCCTTGAAGCCACCAAGTATCGGCTCTGCTGGATATAGAAGAAACTTCTAGCAGCTTCATACAGAAGCCACCACTACAGCCTCCCTCTATCAAAATCAGTAGTCATGCAAAGCCAATACGAGGAGAAAAGAAAGATTTGAGACAGACTTTAATGTGGCAGGATTGTTGTTGCTATGACACAAAGACTTCTTTCAAACATTGAAGTGTTGTTCCTGCTTTTATGTTAGCATTTATAAGTACATATCAAATTTGTATGTATGAAAATAGGATTAGTACGTATTAAAATAGCATTTATAAGTACATATCAAATTAGTATGTATGAAAATAAAACTGTTTCCTACAGTTGGGAAACAGTAAGAAATTACAGTTTCTGTAGTATATTAAAAAGTATATTATTGCAAAGGTAGTGCTTGGGGAAAGACAAATAAAAAGTATTGTGCCATATAGGTACTGCTGTTAAATTCAGACTCACAAATTAACAGAATAAAGCGGAAAAGGAAGGAGTTCTTTCACATATGAATATCTAAGAACTATATCCTAACTTCCAAAAGGAATATGCATTTTATCAATTTTTTCCTGGACCTGGCTAGGTAGAGAAAAATAATATATACAATGAAACCAAATTTTTTTTGTCTCTCCTATTGTACTCTTTGCATCTTGGATAGAAAATAAAATGAATAACACTTATAAGTCAAAATTAACTGACAAAGCCATCATTACTATGACATGGAGTATAGCTATCTAACTAAATAAATAATAATGCAAAATATTTCCACTAACATGTAAGATGCTCCTAGAACTGAAAGTTTAAAAGGAGTCATAAAGGTAAGACAAAGCAAATTAAGAGAATGTGTTGTTTTGGTTTTTTTTTTTTAATTTTTTTTCTTTTCTGAGGTTCAAATGTGTTTTCAAGGGTAAGAGAGGCAATATGATATAGATAATACACTTTCAAGCCTCTGCCTCAGAATTTGTCATAAATTTCTGTATTAGTTACATTTCTTATTGGATTCTTTTTAAGTGGTTAGTGATTTAAGCTACCTGAACTAGTAATTTACCTAAGAAAAATTTGCAGTAAGTGTTTCCTGCAGTGAATTATGAGAAAAAGGAAAAAAATATAGTAGAAAGTAAAAGGTGTTTCAAGCTTCTTGTTTCCTTGCTCTAACATTTTGAAGGAAATCACAGAATATTTGCATAACTACTATAACTCCTAATACATTTGAATTACTTCTCTGTCACAATTCAGACTGAAGGCATGT
The DNA here is from genome assembly GCF_035770615.1 of Melospiza melodia melodia. Lineage (NCBI taxonomy): Eukaryota > Metazoa > Chordata > Aves > Passeriformes > Passerellidae > Melospiza > Melospiza melodia. The sequence goes on from NC_086226.1 coordinate 47,980,892, forward strand.
CTTTTAATGTAAAATTAGAAAACCTTTGTTTTAAAATATGTTTTTATAGCACTTGTGTTGAAAGCATTAGAGTACTACTGCCAGCATTCCCCTGCCTCTCTCTACCCACTGTTTGAACAGGAGGTATAAGGAGTCAGAAGACTCTTAACTTTTTTCCCATCATTTCAGGAGTAGTACAGCTTAAATTTAAGTGTGGCGTGGTTTTAGAAGGTGCAGCATCCAAAAGAAAGAGTCTTTGGGCAGAGGAAGATGACTGACAATTAAAAATTTAATTTTAAATATTTCGGTTTATTTTCATTTCTTTAAAGGACAGGTAGAGAAATTATATTAACAAGGTGAATAGAGTAGAAATTCATTATTTAAAATGTCTTTTCTCCGTGGCTTGCCTGATTTGGAGAATCCATGTTGTTTAGTCTAAAATGTAAATTCCTTGTGGCTTCCCTGCTTTATGCAAGAGCCCCTGTTTGGCTGAAGGTCACCCTAAACTGAGCTAAAACTTAGTTTAGATTCTATAAAACTTATAGTGCTTCAGGGAAGGTCATTATTTTTAGAATAGTGTAGAATAAACAATAGTCTGTAACTCTTGTAGTGCTGAGGTGCTTAGAATAAAATCTTTGAAATTCATAATCCATCTAATAAACATACACAATTGTCTTTTGTGTGTGTGTTTTAGACCATCACATTGACCATGTGCCTGAAAGCCCTGGGACTCTTGACAGTCAAAGATATTTTAAAGTCTGCATGTGTCAGAAGAACATCATTTAAGTTCAGTTAAAACAAGAGTACATGGTAAAATATGCATAAAGGTGTACATGCTGGTACACAAGGGATGCTTATTTCAAAATGGATGGAATATGTGAAGGCTCTTGGCTGGCAGAGGCATGCAAGGCGCTTTACGAAAATGACATGCACATGGTCTGTCGGGTAATATAGGTCAGCTAGCTCTCTTGGTTTATTGAGTATTCCAGTGCACTTTGGTTCTGAGGACAGATAGTGGCATGTTAAGCTTGCCAGATGTAAGGCGCAGCCAGGACTGTAATGAGAGCTGGGAGCAGGAGTGCATGTGAAAATGAGAGAGCATTTATCTTTTGGGAGGAAGAGAAAATAAGGAAAAGGAAAATGGGGTAATGCTATCTACTTACAGAAAATAACAGGAAAGGGTACACTTCTTTTCTACACAGGAAACATAAGAAGATAACTATGAATTATTATGTGGGAATGATTGTATTATTGTATTATTTTCTGGACTAATATTTTTCTGACAGTAGAAGGATGCCCCACTTCCACCCACAGAAACACATGAATGAGTGTCTGAGTTCACGTTCACAACACCCAATCTCTCCCCCATGCACCATTTAAAGTAGGGAATATATCTAAATATTTGCTCACTTTAGAGCCCATCATGCTACTCCTTATAGGATTCCAAATATTGTGAATATCTGAATTTCTGTTCTTGCTTCTGCCATTTGTCTATCAAGTGACACTGACATTTGTCTAGCACAAGACCCAAAAGACCCCAGTGTGTTGCATTCAGGTCTTTTTTCCTAAGACTCTCCAACAGATTAAGCAGCCATATCAAAGACACAGTTATGTCGCAGGACAGAGCATAGATATTTCTGACAAATAGAAAAACTGTAAAATAGTTTTTGTGCAAAATTGTAAGCCAAACTCTTTCTTACTGCATGTAAGAAAAGCAGACATCTAGACAACTGCCAACTTAACTAAACATTATTTCTGTCCCAGCTTGTTAATGATGACAGAAAGTCACTGGGGTTTAGCAGCGAATTTTATGAAGTATCTGATATTTCTCTAATACAGACGGCTTCCTCTTTGGAGTTGTGCAGTATGTCCCTGCTTAGCTGGTGGTCACTATTTAAAAAAAATACTGTTCTGCATACCATGATAACGCAGTCATTCTTCTTAAACAAAATACCCAGTTTCACTACCTTCTTGTTGTAGCAGGTTCCCTTGGTTCTAAATGTTACCAGAGATATCTTTTTTGAGAGTTTTCAAACAACTCCCATTTTTTACAGTACACCATGATTCCCCTCTCTTGATCCAATCAGCTTTCTGAATGTTCTTCATCTGACTGCATAACTGCTAAGATCTAGTAAATTAATCAGCTACTTTTATGTACATTTTAAATGCCATGATTTAAGAACTCCTGAGTAGGAGAGTCTCTCAAATGAACTGACTGTTTTCTAAGACCCAGCAGTGACTATCCCTATATTTTTTGAATAGTCTGGCAAAAATTCTCTAGTTTTGTTTTTTACTTAGCCAGGATTCATGCAGGAAAATAAAGCCACAGCAATGTGGATATAAACTACACATTGAAGAATTTACCTGTCTCCTCTATATTAGGAAAATTTTAATAAAGAATAAATGGAAATAAACAACAATCTCCCTTTTGAAAATAGGGTATATAAGGCTGTTTCAAACATTTTATTTTTTCTTTCAATGCAAATTAAAGGCAAGCTTTCTTGAAGATAAATAAAAAATGTCTGATGGTATTTGGTATTGACTGGTGACCAAGGCAAAATTATTGCTATTTTCCTTCTGCTTCTGAGAATGTGTTTGCAATTATAAACTTAACTATATATTTCACAGCAATCAAGCTACACTTATATCTATCCAAATGTCTCAGTGACATGTCATGGTCCAAGCCCAGCTGGCAACCAAGAACCACCCAGATGCTCTCTCACTGCCTCTCCACACAAATAGGTTGCATTCTTATTAGAGCACATCCTGTAACATATAAAAGAATCAAAGAACTTGCAAGGTAGGGGTACTGAAAAATTCTCTTGATTTTGCTTACAAGAAGGGAGTGATGCTGGTACCCTGCGGCTTGGCAGTGGTATCTGTTTCTAAACAAATCCTTATGTATTATGATTTACTCTTCCTTGGTAAATCATTAGCTGAAACTTGATTTCAATTTCTGTAAATTTTATTTGAATAAAGCTTTCTTTCATTCATCTCAGTACAGCAATGAAATAATTATGAATTGCATAAAATTAACTGTATTCTGAACTAGAGTTATCAAAGGCTTATATACAATTTAGTTTGGGTTTTTCCTGTGGCAATTACTCCCTTCTAGAGAGCAATATTGTGCACAGAAAAGGGTCTTCAGCTGTATTGGTGTAACACTGAAAGCAGGATAAAGAATTAACCTGTCAGAAAAGGAAAACAGCAGCAAAAAATATCCACAGTGCCATTGCATTTGCTATGCTGGCTCAATATATTCTTATTCCAGACTACATTGACCTTACTGAAGAATGATCTTCCCCAGTTTCTATGACACTTTTCCAGGTCTGAGCCTTAACTGGGGAGAAGGATGCTGCTGATTTAGATTCCAGAATATTCAGTCAGTCTGCTTCATTCTGCATTACCCTGCATGTACTGTATCTAATCTGTTACTTGGAAGGGCCTGCAGCTGCTGTTAAGTGATTTATCTCAAGTAACCTCTGTGCCATGACAGCTCTGAGCTACTAGATGGTCCCAGCAGTGATAAGAGCAGCCACACTCAGCACAAAGTGCACAACTGCATATTCATGTCAGACTGGGGTTTGCCAAATAAAATCTGCAATGCTGTGATTAATCAGACAATTTCTTTTCATACACAAAATTCATTAAGAGAACAATGCAATCTTTAATATCTTGAGGCAACACAAATGTTATTTCATAAATGGGCCTAAATTTATAAGACATATAGAAAAAGACAGAAAAGTTTCCTTTTTTTGGTTAAACATATTGTTATTCAAATGCATAGGTTTGTACTAGGAAAATTGATCTCGTTTTATTTTGCAGCCTTGAGCTATATCCTAACACCAACAATGTGAAACATTGTGAAACAAAGCATTATTGGTTGAGATCCCAGAGATCCATAATGTTTGAAAATGTTATTTTACACTACACATTTTTTTGGTGTATTTTATATGTCATGACCTTATTAAAATAATCTTTATAGCATTTAAAATCTTTCTGAAGTTCTTAATAAAATAAAAAATAAATGCAATGTATTTTTAAAAGGACATGATGATAAGAAGATATTAAAAAAATTCCTGAGTTGCATTCTAAAAAAAACAAAAACCAAAATTAACAAACACTTAAGACATCTTCAATATGCTTGAATTCCCAAAAGACAGAATTTTTTTGGCTGAGTTGAAACAGGTGCAAGAGATGTCTTATGGTTGACATTACTTCAGCAAATGAACCTCTAAGAATCAGCTTTCCCCTCAACTAAAAGTACTGAATCTTGTAGGGTATCTGTTCCATCAAACCTAAGTAGAGCTGTCCAGGTTTCTGTTAAAGCATATCCTTGCAACATTAAATGTCAAATTGTGCTGAACTTTGTGTCAGTGGATTAATAGTATTTACAAATGAGCTGAAGTCTTATACTGAAGTCTTCCAGGAAGTGATCATTTGGGCTTTGAACTGATATTTAGACTATAGAAGAAATATACATTTTGCCTTTTACTGAGCATCAAATCTCCCTACTTTCTGACTTCATTGATGAGTGTATTGGGTTTGCATGGCAAGGTTTTGGTGGCAAGGGGGCAGAGGTGGCTTTTGTGACTTCTCATAAAAGCTTACACTACGTCTAACAGAGACAGTGCTGGCTGGCTACAAGAGAGACACATGACTGGCCAAGGATAAGCTATCAGTGGTGATGGCAACACTGCTGCAATAATATGGTTTAAGAAGGGGGAAAAAATTGCTGTGAAGCAGAAGCTGAAAATGAGGTGTGAGAATATGTGAGAGAAACAGCTCTGCAGACACCAAGGACAGTGCAGAAGGAGAGGGGGAGAGGCTCCCCAGGCACTGGAGCTGAGATTCCCCTGCAGCTGTGCTGAAGATTCCCCTGTGCTGAAGACCATGGTGAAGGAAGCATGCACCCCTGCAGCCCACAAAGATCCTTGTGGGAGCAGATATGCACCTGCAGCCTGTGGAGGACCCCCTTGCTGGAGCAACAGAACAGGATGTTACCCCCGGATGTGGAAAGACCACACTGGAGAAGGGTTGCTGGCAGGACATGTGATTCTGCAAGGGGTTCACACTGGAGCAGTCTGTTCCTGAAAGACTGAATCCTGTGGAAAGACACCCACACTAAAGCAGTTCCTGGACGACTGCCGGCTGTAGGTGGAACCTGAACAGGATAAGGGGGAGAATGTGAGGAAGAAGCAGCACCAGGGCCAATGAACTGAGTGCAACCTCCGTTGCCTAACCCCTGTGCCACTGTAGAAATAGAAATTAGTGAAATTGAGAGTGAGGTTGAGCTTGAGAGGAAGGGATTGGGAGGGGAGGAATATGTTTTTAGATTTCTTTTTACTTCTAATTACCCTACTCTGACAATAAATTTAATTAATTTTTGCAAGTTAAGTCTGTTTTGCTTGTGACAGTAACTGGTGTATTATCTTTCCCTGCCCTCATTGTGACATTTTTGTTTTATTTTCTCTCTCCCTTGTCCAGCTGAGGATGGGGAATGATAGAGCAGTTTAAAGGACATTTGCCCTCTGGCCAAGATCAACCCACCAAAATGTCTTAAGCAAAAACTTGGAAATAGGAAACTTTAAGATTTTAGTAAAAGTTTTGTACAAACCTAGAGTCAGATTCATTGGCATAACAAAGATGGTATAGCATTGGTATAGCAAAGGTGCAATAACTTTAAATCTGAAATACCAAGACAAAGAATCAGAGTTCGCAGATGTCTATAGGCTTTCTTTATATATAGTGAACAAAAACCATGCCCATCAAGAAAGCCAGTACATTCAGTGAAGAATATAACTTCAAGGAAAGAAAAATGTGTGTTTAAAATCCTGTTGGTATCCTGAATTTAAACATCCCCTACAGTAAGCATCTACATGAAAATAGAATTTGCAACTTAAATATGCTTTTTTAAGGTATATGACCTAATCACAATTTGTGAAACAAATGCCTCAGCAACTGTGTGAATCAGTTGCCTCAAAACTTTTGTGCTTTGTGTGAACCAGGTCTCAGTTTTCAAATATGTCAATATAGAAATTCTATTCTGCTTCAGTCTGTTTGCAGTGATGAATATTTTTGTCACAGAATTGTGAAGATACATCTTTTTCTCTTTAGTCTTTCAGTTTAAAAATGCTGCAGATTATTTACCTTATTCTTATAAATGTGTATATTCAAAAATTGTGATAAATTATTTGATCACTTTCAACCGCAGTTGCAGCAAAGCAGTTGCAGCATTTATGCATAAATCCATTTGCTAAAATGATGGAACCTTACGTGCATATTTCAACAAATTAACTGCATTCTTTATTGGTGCCTAAAGTGCCCTCTCATTAAAACAGTTTTTGAAATTAAAGTGTTGTAACTGTAGCAGGCTGAAATTTCCTTTTCTGTCATCTTTATGTCACCCATTAACTTCCTTTTTTTTTCCCCTGGCACAATTACATATACAGCAATTATGAATGTTAATATTAAAATTAGGTTGAACAAAACTGCAGAAAGAAAAGTCAGTAAGTAAATAGCACTGCATAGAAAGTGTTCTGGATTGAATCTCTGATTTCTAAAATGTTCCATGCCAGACATCTGTGGTTCAGTTTCCGTACATGTCCTACTAGTTCAGGACCCTTGTCAAGTTTGTTTGTGTACATTTAGGTGATGAATGCTTAAATGGAAAGTTTCTGCATTGTTTTCTAGTGGTGAAAAAAGCTAAGTTTAGTTGTTGCTTTTTAATCTGTCAAAAAGCACTGGATATCAACCCAAATTGCAGCATCATTTCTTTCTACATATACATGCCTCTAAAGTTTAGATAAAGTGAATTGTTGTAAAGATGCTCTGCCATAAATTATAGCTGACAGTGGAAGTGATTAAGGCACATAGTTTGATTGCATGCATTAATCTCTACAACTTTCATCAAGTCTAATTTAATTACCCACAGGTAAAAGTTTCTTTTTAATTTATTAGCTTTGTCAGTAATCAGTTGCACTGTATGCTATTCCTCGCAAAAGGTGAAACCCAGCAACATGCATGGAAAAATCAGACATTGAAAGTGAAATAAAAAAAGTGAAGTGCCACAGCCCTCAAGTGTACAGTAACAACACTAAACTCGCCTATGAAATGACACTATATATTTAATCAGGAAGGACTAACAGATGTCTTGATTGAGACCAGCCATCTTCCAGGAAAAAAACTTTTGTGAAGGTTTAATAATTTTTAGAATTTGAAACTGCTGCTGTTGTTAGAATATCCTGTTCAGGTGTCATCAAGCATACAGATTTATATATTTTTAACTGATTTTATGCCACTATTTGTACCTGGCGATTTGTTGCTTAGCTGACAGTGATCATGAGCATGGATATTAATTTTAATAACTACTGTTAGGACCCAAATATTCAGCATGGTCATCATTTTAGGTCTCATATACGTGTTATCTTGAATTATCTTTTAAGACATTTTAAGAATTTTTATTTAACAGAAATGCCCATTTCAGTACTCTACTGCATTTGTAGACAGTTACATTTGCAAGACTACTCAAAAACATTGTCCAATCAGTATTTTGAATTTGATGTTAGTCTCATAAACACCCATGTCTTTTACTTACAAAATCCCTAACCAAAAGGAATATTGTAGAGATTTGGAGAGTATGTGTGTGTGTGGGGAGGGGGGGGGGGGTTGGTGTTTTTGTTCATTTGTTTTCTTGTTTGTTTGTTAGGTTTTTTAATTTTTATTCTGATTTTGCTTGTTTTGATTTGGGGGTTTTGCTGCTTTTTTTTTGGTGGTTTGTTTTTTTGTTTCCCTATGCGTTCTATTATCCCAATAACATAGACATAAATGAGTTTTGCATATTTTGTTATTAAAACTCATTGTAATTCTGACTAAAACATTAGGAAGATGATTGGTTTATGTTATTGATTTTTTCCACAATCACATGGAAAAAACAAAGGAAAAAAAAATCATTTGGTACCAGTGTGTGATTAACTGTCAATATCTGAGAGCCAAACTCTGCTTCCTATACGTCAATTAATAACATTTTATACTGTGAAATTCCTCAAATAAATGTATTGCTGACAGAGGAATTATCTTTTTTTTTTTACATATCTCAAGAATTTTTAGTGCTTACTAGCCCTTAAATAATGCACAGTAAACCATTTCAAACAAATATCATGTTGAAAAGATACACAAGGGAAATAAAAGAGTCTTCCTAAATTGCACAGTACATGCAATTATGATTAAACTTGTTTAGTGAAACATGAAAATAAACTGCTTACTCGTGTCAAATGGATTTAATTACTGCACTTGCTGTCAGACAAAAACCAGCCTTCCCATGATGTAAATCTGTTAAACTACATGGCTATAAATTTAAGAAAATATTTTTTAGTGTAGTGCATGTACATTATTACTGTTGATGAGCAGTTAGGCGCAGTAGCTCCCAATCTGTGGGAAAAAATACAACTAATCAGGACCTGCAAAGAAGTGCATGAGTGCATTCTATGGCACGCCAAACGCCATAAAAGAATATATGGCGCGACTCTAAAGCAATGCACACACAAGGGCTGAAGGGAAACTTTCAGCATGAAAACTGTATACAAACCATGTGATATACCTAGCAAGTAGTAGAGTGACCTGCATGTTTTATTTTTTCTTTTGTTGATTTTTTTTTCTTTAATAAAGGCATTGTGCCATGGAGTTTACTCTAAAGTAAGCTCTGTAATAAAGGCACTATGCCATGGAGTTTACTCTAAAGTTGTTACTTTCCATGAGGCTAAAGGATCATAAGCATTTTGCCTGACTGAGTGGGAAAAGAGCAGTTCCAGGCAGGGGGAGGACAGGCTATTCCCCTGTTGCAGCTCAGATGGCAAACCCCAGGCTAAGTGAAAATGCAGAGAAAGGTGCTGTGGGGACAACAAGAATTCATATTGGACTGCCAAATTAAAGAAAATGCTCATCAAGGCATAAAACAATAATTTGGCCTAAGGCCCTGTTACATGGGAAGAAAATCCATAAGTTCAAAACAAGATAGAAAGTGTAAAATGGATAAAATCAGAGAACAGGCACGACCATTCTCAAACTGAGAACCAGCACAAGAAAAAAATCTGAAAGTATCTAAAATGAAAGTTCTTCATAAAGCCATATCATCGTGTAATAATTTGCATTTATATATTTTTCAACTGTTACAGTTTCACGCAGAAAATTACTGCTTCATTGGAAGACAAAAAAAAGAAAAAAGAAATATTGCTTATTCATGAAAGCCTTTAATACTTTTGATCAATTTACAGAAGTAGCCTTGCAATATAAGATATTAAGAGACAACTTTAAACCCACCTGAACAAGAAGTTAAAATGTTTATATTGATTGGCATAGTAATTAAAAGCCAATATATTCTACAATAGCTATTCGGTTCAATTTCTGCATGTGGTCCAAAGGTCTAAATCCATTATCTTTAAGCCACCATGGATTATGTGGGTTGTTTTAATGCTATGCTGTTAGCCAAGAAAGTTTTTCACAATTCAGAAATCTCCTCTTTATTTCTTTTCCTTTCTTGTCTGTATAGAATGTTGCCAGAAACATTGTGAGTGTTGAGATCAGTATTAATTAAAGGCAAATAATGAGAGATAATGAAAATAAAGGTGAGCAACTGATACAGACTTCTACAAGAAATTGCAGAGCTTTAAAAGTCATGATTCAAACTTTGGAAATATCACAGACAAATAAACAAAATATTCACCCAGAACATTTAGTTGTGACTTTACAGTCAGTTATCTCATTTTTTGCTCTCATGTTGTGCTGGTTTTGGCTGCAGTAGAGTAAATTATCTTCACACTGGCCAGTGTGAGTGTATGTTTTGGGTTTGTGCTGAACACAGTACTGATAACAGAGATATTTTTATTTTCTCTGAGCAGACTCTTTCTCCGAGCAGAGCCAAGGCCTTTCCTGGTTTGTGTCCTGCCACATTGATGAGGAAACTGAAAGTGCATGAGAAATGGGAAGGGGACACAGCCTGGACAGGTGGCCACAACAAATCAAAGAGGTCTTCCAGACTATGTGACATCATGCTAAGTGTATAAAGTGGGGAGAAGAAGGAGAAGGGGGGACATTTGACTTCCCAAGTAATTTTTAGGAGCAAAGGAGACAAATAGGGTATAATACAAAAGTTGGAAAGAGCTAAAAATGGAAGTGGAAAACTATTTGCCCCATCGCTGTGCAACATAAGATGTTCTTGTTGGCTAGACATATGAAAACTTAGGCATGATGGGGCCCTGCTCTCCTGGAGATGGCCGAACGCCTGCCTGCCCATGGGAAGCAGTGAATAAACTCCTTCTTTTCGTTTGGCTTGTATGTGTGGTTTTTGCATTCCCTATTTATCTGTCCTTATGTCAGCCCATGGGTTTTCTCCCTTTCACCCTTCCAATTCCATATCACTGGTGGAGGAGTGAGACAGAGGCTGCATGAGACTTGGCCTCTGGCTAAGGTTAAAGCATGACAGGTGTAGGTAAGGTCGAATATATGAAGACAGTATAAATAAGGGAATTTTGACTCTTCAGGTATCAGAAGTGAACAACTATGAAGAACCAGAAGAAACACTGCTTATTGGATTAAGTTATTGCCTGTTTTCCAGAGATGGGGTTAGATGGTCTCATTTTACATTCCATTGAATGAAATAGGTGCCCCTCACATCCAAGAAACAGATGAGAAATGTTTACTCTGATCCAGGTTCTTTCTTTCTTCTTCTCATAGTATTTAAACACCACAATAAACTAACTGTAGTGCACACAATAAACTAACTGTACTGCAAGATTATTTCTGAGATTAATTACCACTCAGAAGTAACATTAATTATAGAAGAAAAGCATTTAACATGTTGAAGAGCAAATTTTACTTGTACTTTTTTACTCTAACAAAATTCTAAAATATAAGGAAAACTAGGATAGGCAGATATTCTAGCAAGGACCCACTTTAGCCATCTAACTAGTACTGCCAAGTCTCTTCAGAGACCTGCTCTAAATCAAGACAAACTGGGTATCTTGCTCTGTATAGTGCAAAGTCAGCTTCTGTTGTCTTATTCAGAAACTATGTAGTAATATCGGTCATCCTTTTAATATATGTATTCATGCTGTAACTGTGAAAATCTCTAGTGAAAGTCAATAAGAGAAATTAGATATTGGGGACTAGCAAGTTAAATACTGACACTATGTACAAAAGAAATATTGTTAATTTGCCATGTATTTTGTATCTCCAATAAAAGAGAAAATAAGAAAAAATAAGTAATTTTTAGGAGCAAAGGAGACAAATAGTATGCAATACAAAATTTTAATAAGGCTAAAACTGAAAGTTGAAAGGTGTTTGCCCCAGCCCTTTGCAGCACAATACGTTGTTGCTGGCTAGATATATACGAAAAGTTTGACTTCACTGAAAATAGACAGAAGGATGTGCTTTGGTAAGCGACCATATTGATTTGAAATTGGAAAAAATTTTAAAAACTCTCTCTGCAGAACAACTGAGCACTTTGTTGAGTGCAACAACTGAGATCTTAAAACATGTCTTCAACAGATCTTTCAGGTTATTCTACAAATAAGATACCTTTTTTGAGTTATAAAAATAATTTAATTTATAAAGGAAATTGATATGTTTATAATGGATTAAGCGCTTTTCCATAAAAATGAAGGTCTAATGGAGAAATGCATGGGTCATATTAAGCACAAAACTTTCTCTTGCTCAGAGCAAATGTCTATGCAAATGGTACGCTGCCTACATAAAACATACAATTAGCAAGATATAGATGTTTCCTTTTTTGGTTCCTTGCTGTAACTTCAGAGGGAATGAGTGGTCTTTTTCCACCAGTAATTCCTTTCCTGGAGAATTTGAAATATGTTCAATTTTCAGGATGCCTTGTTGTTAGCGGATGTTGCTTTCAAATCACTGCATTTTCAAACAGGCTGCGCGCTGAAAATGGAAAGCATGGAAACTGGAAATTGACATGCTTTACAGAAGCCCGAGACAGAATGTTACTCTATTTAGTAGCTCAGGCAGAACATGTAATTATTTTCACATCTTCCAGGAACATTGGTTTACTGTTAGATTGCTGTAGCTCTGTCCATGTGCAGTGCATTTTAGCTCTGTCATTCAGAACTAGCTTGCTGAATATGTTAGATTTACTTTGAAATTTCATAAAAGATTACTGAACAATTCTATCCATGTAGAAAACAATTACTTTCCAGTCAAATTTGCCATAAAGTTTTCTCGCTTCATGTCTCCCTATACTGTACAGGTTATTTTCAAAGAGGATATTATTGCAAGAGTCAGGAAGTTTGGTTGCTGCCCTCACAAAGCTGTTTTAATTATCCAATTGTTTTGATATATACCATCTTTTATAAAAGTTTATCTAGAGTTATGATATAGATTAATACAATCTGTGGACACTAATACTTCTGCTGGACAATACAAAGTTAATCACAATTTATAGAAGAAGACTTGTTTTGACAATGAAATTTTGAAATTACAAGATTTTGTATTAATAGCTACATATTCTCTTATTAAGTATTTACCTCTACTTTGTAAATACTCTGTGATGAAGGACATTTTTGTCTAAACCTCATAGACAGAAAACTGAGACAAATGGAAGATTAAAGTCAAAAAGGGAAAGACCCTTAGTCATTGTCAGCATTGCAATGCTATTGTAACAATACAAAGTTCTCATTTTGATGCCTTTCTTTCAGAAAACATCTTTCTGGAATAGCTAAGTCAATCATGAGGCACAAAGATAATGAATTCAGAGAAGCAGAAATAGCTTCTGGTACATAAAGGACAAGAAATCACCTCAAAAGCTAAAAAGCACAGAACAAGCCGTAGATGTCTATAATTCCTATGCCATTGATATTAAATGTCCTTCATGGGACTCCTTAGAAAGATACGTAGAAGTTCATATTTCTGCACATATTTAATGACCACTGTATGTAATGATTTTTTTTTTTATATTTTAGCTTAACTTATTGTTTTTTCTCAGAAAATGAAGGTTTAAAAACATGTAGCATCCTACATTATTTAATATATTCATTATAGTATCACACAGTAACTTTCAGGTAAAGTGCTGAGATATCATTAGGTTAGATAGAATGAAATGTGAATTGAGAGTTGGCAAGACTATGAGGATCAAAGGTCCATGAACAGTGGCACAGTCCAGCTGGAGGCCAATTACAGTGGACTTCTGTCACAGAACTGATCTGGGATCAGTATTGTTTCACTACTATTTAATTATTTGTTTCGTTGTCTTAATTACAACCTAGATGGATAACCGTCAAACTCAGCAAATCTGTGGATGATAACTAGCCTGGAAAAGTGGTCAAGACACTGGAAGACAGAGCTAATATGCAGAGGGGCACAGAAAGGCTGGAGAAGCGCGCAGAAGGAACTGCATGAAAATCATCTAAAGCAAAAACAAGCAATGCCCAGCCCCTGGGACAGACAAATTCCTGCAGCAGAACAGGCTGGGGCTGACTGGGTGGGAGCAGTTCTGCAGAACAAACTCTAAGCCAGCAGGTTGGCAGTGTCCCCATGCAGCAATGTGGCCTTTTGTCTGGGGCTGCACAAGCAGGGATGGAGTCAGCCAGTCTGGGAAGGCATCTTCCCCTGGCTGGATTTCTCCTGCATGACATTTACATAATGTTGTGTGTCCCTCAGAAGCCACTGAAGCACTGGACATTCAAAGAGAGGACTGCAAGATCTGGATGTGTTCAGCCTTTAGGAAAATGAAGGGTGAGAGGAAGCATTGCTATCCTCAGGTATAGAATGTGCAAGTATAGAGAAGATAACCTTTGTTTCCTTACTTATCAAGCAGATGAACAGCTGAATGGGACTGCAGGACCAATGTTTTTGCCACTGGAAATGTCAATTTCATGTCCACCTGGAGAACCTGAATGTCCTAAAATATTTGTGACACCCAATGAGATGCATCCCAGAATTGTGTGTGAATTGGCTGATTTAGTTGCCAAGCCACTCTCCACGATACTGGAGAAGTCATGGCAGTCTGGTGAAAATCCAGGTGACTGGAGAAAAAAGGAAAACATTCACTCATCTTTAAAAAGGGTGGAAGGGACAACCCTGGGAACTACTGACCTGTCAGTCTGCCCTCTGTGCCTGGGAAGATCATGGAACAGATATTCCTAGAAGCTAAGGCTCATGGAGGACAGGGAGGTAATTTGAGAACTATGGGTGTCACTGATTTGAACTTCTGTAAAGCCTTTGAAATTGCCCCCCACAACATCCTTGTCTCTTAAATTGAAGAGATATGCATTTGATGGGTGGACTTTTCAGTAGATGAGAAATTGTTCGTCAAGTGACATCCAGAAGGTAGTGGTCAATGGCTTACTCTCTAAATGGAGATTAGTAACATGTAGTGTCCCACAGGGGTCTGCACTGGGAGAAATCTTCTTCAACATATTTGTTAATGACACAGACAATTAACAGTTTCGGTGCACCCTCAGCAAATTTGCAGATGACACCAAGCTGAGTTGTCTGGTTGACACATCTGAAGACGGGATGCCACTCAAAGGGACCTGGACAAGCTTTATAAATTGGACCATGAGAATATCAGGAAAGTTATGAAGACCAGATGCAAGGTCCTGCACCACAGCTGGGGCAACCCATGGTTTTGATAAAGTCTGGGAGATGAACAGGTTGAGAGCAGTGCTTGTTGGAAGGTCATGAGGGCGCTGGTGAATGAGAGGCTGGACATGGCACAGCCATGGGCACCCCTGCCCAGAGAGCCACACGTGTCCTGGGCTGCATCCAGAGCAGGGTGGGCAGCAGGGCAGGGAGGGGATTCTGCCCCTCTGCCCTGCTCTGCTGAGACCCCACCTGCAGGGCTGCACCAGCTCTGGGCTCCCAGCACAGGAAGGACATGGAGAAAGTCCAGAGGAGGGACACCAAATGTGAAGGATGGAGCTTTTTTCATAGAAAGAGAGGCTAAGAGAAATTTGATTGTTCAGTCTGGAAAAGACAAGGCTTCAGGGTGACCTAATTATGCCTTCTGGTATTTGGAGCGAGCCTACAAGAAAGATGGAGATAAACTTTAGAAGGATATGTAATGACAGGAGAAGGGCAATTGGTTTTAATCTGAAAGAGGGTAGTTTTAGATTAGATGTTAAGCAGAAATTCTTTACTGTGAGTGTGGGGAGGCATTGGAGCAGATTGCCCAGCAAAATTGTCAATTCTCAGTTTCTGGAGATATTCAAGGCTGAGTTCAATGAGGCTGTGGTTTAGTAAAAGGTTTACTTAACTGTGGCAGGAATGTTGGAACCAGATTATTTAGGTCCTTTGCAACTCAACCCATTCTATGATTCATTGATTCTATGGACACATAGCTGTACAGTGAAATAAGAGAAGCATACAAAAGAAAAGTGAGGTATTCACCTACATATAAAAATAAATTATTTGCATGTTAAGAGCAGTCAGAAGAAGTTAGTCATAACAGCTTTGCAACAGCCACCTTTGATTTTATGCAAAAAATGGGAAAAAAATTCTTAAAAAATTGATTGAGTTGTGCTTTCTTTGAGCACGGGACCAGATGACCACCAGAAATTATTTCTGATGTATACTTTTGCATGATTCCTTATTAGAGAAAAATCATCTCCATTGTGGATATTTTATGTGTGTGTGGCTTGTTTGCAACATGTTGCACTGTCTAGAATTGCATCTACATCTGACAACCACATGAAAATTTTTTATTTTCAAGTAAGACATCTCCAAGGCTTACAGTTCTCTTAATTCTCTTTTAAAAAGCTACTTGCACTGTACAAACATGCATCTGGGACTAAAGTCACTTTTTATACAGTGATGATGCAAATCCACAAAAAAGGGGAGAAATCCTTTTGAAGATGAAGTATGTTTTTACATATTTTAAGTATTATGGGTTTTTTCCTATGACATGCTTTCTCAGGTACTTCCGCCTGATTTTTGAAAACTCAATGACACCCTAAATATCCAAGATGTTCTCTAATATAATGAAATAGTAAGATTACTGCCTTTTGAAATAGAATAAAATGCATTTATACTTCAAGAGACAAGACAAGAACTATGTACCGTACTGCAAGTTTCAAATTTTAGGTATCGCATTGTGACACCATGTTTATAAATTATTAAGTAATGTAATCTCATGACTTTCTTGTTACCAAAACTGGAAACTAATTTAAAAAACAATGAAACCACAAATAAGCTTTCAAGCTGGGGAGAATTATGTCCATTTTGCAAGGCATGTGGTCTGAAAAATGCCAACTATACTAAGAAGTCAAAATGACTGCATAACATAAAATTAATTCCCCAAGTTATAATTAAACACTGCACTCATCGGTGATTTCTGTATTGACAGCTCAACTGAAATAGGACCACATAGACTCTTGATTCCTGTGATTACCTTTGGGTACCCCTTTGCGACATAATTTTAGAATACTGCCAGCCAAAACTCAAACCACATGGTCTCAAGGAGCTTTTAAGCATCATAAAACAGATGAACTTGAAAATGTCAGTATTTGGTGGGATATGGGTATATGAGACCTTAAAGGATTAAAAGATATTAGGCAGACAAGACGAATGAATGACAAATGGATACACAAATGTGTGAGGAGACTAAAACCTCTGTCTATCTCACTGTATACAAGTTATTTATGTATTATTATCTATGTATTATTTATTATATTAACTCTTCCCTATGTTTTTCTTATTGCTTCCGCTAAGTTTGTTTTGGGGGATGTGTTCAACAGCATTAAACTATGACCAACCAAATGTAAGATATCATTGAAAGAAACATTGCAAGGTAATTAATGGTTTAACTCACTCTGAGTTTTCAGTAATAAATGATAAGTAGAATTTTACTTCTCTTGCAGGGGAGACAAACATTGACAGTTGCATTTTGCTGCTGCAGGTTGAAAGATTGAGCTATTTGCTCTCTTTCTCTCTGGACATAGCCCAATGAAATGAAAGCAACAATGGCGTAACGTTGTCTGATGTATCGCAATGTGATACAGAAAAGTTTTCTTCTGGGTATTTTACTACTTATTTGGTTGAATAAAAGATGCATGTTGTCAGACACAAGACCTAAATCACCTTCTGTTCAGGTGTCTTCTCTCCTTACTGATCAGCAGCCTATGAGATAGAAAAAAATCCTTGAGAGATATCTGCTGAAAATTATTTGTGGCAGAAGACTGTTTTTCCCTGGTGGCTTTGCACAACAGTTTAGTATCGTTTTCAAACATTTCCCTTTCCTTATGCAGAGCTTCCTTCAAAGCTCTGCATAGCATTGTTCTTACTTTACAGCAAAGGACAAACCTCTAGTGATTTGAAGCTGCTGACATCTTCTTTTAGCAGCCTTGTGATGGTGATTATTTTGCATCACAAAGAAAGTCCATATTCATTATAATTTATACTAAAGGCTGCATCATTGTCTGTGGATTTATAGAAGAATTTAAAAATTCAAACTGCATAAAGGAAATGCATTTCATGGACCTAATATACTATAGCCACAAAGGGAAAATCTTAGCAGTTTCAAGCAACTGGATATTTTTTACACAATTTGTAGAAAACCAATAGATTTGACTGCCTAGGGGAGGTGAAAAGATTAGAGGACAGAGAAAAAGAAACTTATCAAAGATGTCTTTTCAGAATCAGAATTCATACAGTATTTTTCATAGTATTTCTACTCCAAAAGCATAATAAAATTTTAAAATATTTCCTTTATTTCTACATTTTAATTGAATTATATTTATAGTGTCTGCCTCCATCAGCTGTAAAAAAATACTTTACAGCAAAATAAAATAAAAATGTTCCAACCACCTGAAGTTGGCATCAGTGGCTGGTGGTCTGAAAAAAAATCATCTTCCTACATAAATTTTATACAGTTTTAAATTGGTCCCCTATGCTAGTCTTTGTTTGGTCTACAAGGTACCAACTCAAACATCTGACATAAACAGAGCATTCTAAGAAAAGAAAAATCATGAGACGATTAGAGATTACTCTGTTGGGCTGAGATATTTTTAACTACCAATATACTGTTTGTTGAATATGGGATAGGAATAGGTTGTTCATCTCTTTATAATGTGAACAGACGGAAGTATTAACTAGTGTAAATAAAGCTATGATCTCTATTTTAAAAATTGATATAGTATTATTGAATTGAAGAGGTCATTTCATGATGTTTTTTCAAAAATAAATGTAAGGCTGACAGATGTCATCAAAATATTTACAACAAATTACTGCTTCTTATCACATTATTGAAACTACATGTCAGTATAGTATTTGCTAAAGGTAAATAAAGCAGCACTTTATTCCAATACCATGATTGCCAAATGTTTCTCTGAAATTAATCAAAAGTAAGCTTCTGGTAAATACTATAAAGGGAAATTACAGCTATATCTTATCTGAAATGCATATTTTAAATTCTCCAGATTTCTAATGCAAAACACTCCATCCAGTCTGACAGCATAGTATAAAATTCTAGATATCCTATGCTTTTATAACAAATGGTTACAGATCATCTGCTTGTCTATAATGTTCTCCATTTTGCTCTCTTCCTGTACTTTTCTGCATCTCAGGTGCCTATACTAATCAAGAAATGAGAAAGCAAAACATGAGAATTTTGAAATAATGAATAAAAAGAAAAGATATAACTTTACCTGTATCTCAGAAAGGTTATTGCAGTAACACAGCAAACATGGCTGCAGTAGTCTGAAAGTTAGATGGGCAAATGAAGATAAACCAAACATGTTTTGATCTGGCCAAACTCTCCATTTGGTTTAATAGTTTGAAACAAACGAAATATGGTTATCACTCTTTGATCTGATGAATTCCTTAGGCTTGTACATATTTTGTTTCTAATGAAATGGTATGCTGATGGTGGAATATGTATGCCTCTAGATAAAGTGGAAAGCAATGAAGTGTGAATAAAGACTTCCTGCTCCACCAACACATGAGGTACCAAGAAACAGGTGTCATTCACTTTACTACTGGCTCTAACTATATCTCATAAAGCATGAAGTTTAAAAGTCCTTTTTTGTCAGATTCATGAAGCTATGATTATATGCCTTGTAATTCTCCACTCTTTTTTTCTGTTCCCAGTTATTCTTTTGGTGGTGGTTTTCTGATAGATCTATCACAGAATCACAGAATAACTGATACTGACCAGCACACCTTCACATTGTCTAGGCACATCCAGGAAGGTTTCAGTGTCTCCATGGACTGGAATTCTACTGTCTCTTGAGGAAACCCGTTCCATTGTTTGATAACCCTCACAATGACATCCCTTTCCTTTCTGTTTAGAATTATGTTTAAGTATCTCAGTTTGTGTCACTTTCCTCTTGTCTCTGGACACCACTGAGAAGTTTGATTCTTTCTTCTTAATGCATATGCATAAATATGTATACACCTAAAGAAGAGCCTCCTGAGCCTTTCCTTCAGGACATACACTGAAAGCTCTCCCAGCCTCTCTGCCTCGTGACAGATGTTCCAGTCACTCTGTCATCTTCATGGTTCCCCAGAGGAGTGTCTCCAGTATGAAAGAGTGCTAGAATGGTTTGAGGTGGAAGGGACCTTTTAAAGATCATCCAGCAGTGATCAGGGACACCTTTGACTAAATCAGGTTGCTCAAAGGTAACCCTGATGATGAATGTTTCTAGGGGTGGGACATGTACCACATCCCTGGACAACAATTGCCTCTTATTGCCTCTTACCACTCTTATTGTAAAATACTTTTTTCTTATATTTAATTTAAATATAAGTTCCTCTCCAGCTTTCTTTTAGGTCCCCTTTAAATCCTGGGAGGCTGCTATAAGGTCACCATGGGATCACCTTTTCTTCAGGCTGAAAAACCTTAGCTCAGTTTATCTTCTGTAAGAAGAGTCTGAGTTCTCCTCTGGACTTGCTCCAACTAGTCCATGT
The DNA here is from genome assembly GCF_035770615.1 of Melospiza melodia melodia. NCBI lineage: Eukaryota > Metazoa > Chordata > Aves > Passeriformes > Passerellidae > Melospiza > Melospiza melodia. The sequence continues at coordinate 48,000,788 of NC_086226.1, forward strand.
CTTGTACTGGAAACACAGGACAAAATGTTTCAAGTGGGATCTTGTGGTAGTGGAGAAGGGGAGAATCACCTCCTCCAATCTGCTGACCAGGCATTTTTTGATGCATGAGATTGGCTTTCTGGCCTGGGAGCATACATCTCCTGGCTCATATCCAGCCTCTCATCCACCAGCACCCTGGGGTCCTTCCTGGCAGGACTGCTCATAATCTGTTCTTCCTCCAGACAGCATTTGTACTTGGAGTTGCCTCAACCTGGGTTCAAGACCTTGTGCTTGGTCTTGCAGAACCTTGTGATGGTACCATGTGCCCACCTCTTGCCAAGTGTCTCTTGTCCCTCAGGTGTATCAAATGAACCAGTCAGCTTGGTACCATCTTTGAATTTGCTGAGCTGTATCTCTCTACATCATCCATAAAAACATAAAAAAGTACTGGTCTTCAACCCCAGAAGGACACCCTTTTTCACTGATGTCCGTGTGGATATTGAGGCACTGACCACTAGCCTCTGGGTATCACTTTCCAAACAATTTCTCATCCACTGAATATTCTATCCATCAAATGCATATCTCTTCAATTTTAGAGACAAGGATGTTGTGAGGGGCAATTTCAAAGGCTTTACAGAAGTTCAAATCAGTGACACCCATAGTTCTCAAATTACCTCCCTGTCCTCCATGAGCCTTAGCTTCTAGGAATATCTGTTCCATGATCTTCCCAGGCACAGAGGGCAGACTGACAGGTCAGTAGTTCCCAGGGTTGTCCCTTCCACCTTTTTTAAAAATGGGTGAATGTTTTCCTTTTTTCTCCAGTCATCTGGATTTTCACTAGACTGCCATGACTTTTCCAATATTGAGGAGAATGGCTTGGCAACTAAATCAGCCAGTTGCTGATTAAAATATCCAGTTGCTTGAAACTGCTAAGATTTTTCCCTTTATGGCTATAGTATATTAAGTCAATGAAAATCACACATGATTCTGGGATGCATCTCATTAGGTTTTATAGAGTTATATATGCTCAGGTTCCTCAACTGTCCACGAAACTCATCCTACAGTGGGAGGGCCTTTGCTCCCCCAGTCCCTATTCTGAGGTCCATTCACTCTAGAAATAGGGGGGAAAAAGCTGCAGCTGTAGAATAAAGCAAAAAATCTGTTGAGTACCTCAGCCTACTCCTTGACTGTTTTACCAGTTTACTTTCTTTGCTCATTAGGGGGATCACGTTCTTTAACCTTCTTTTTCTGGCCAGCACACATACTGTTTTGTGCATCCCTTACCAAGTTCAGCTTCACCTTCGCCTTGACATTTCTCACCTTATACATACACAGCGGGACTTCATCCCTATACTCTTCTCAGTATATCTGTCCCTACTTCCACTGCCTGTGCCTTCACTTCTTTCCCTTTAGTTTGACCAGTAGGTATATCCATGTCCCTCTTGTGCAAGCTAGCCCAGCACTGAACGCTGCACCCAGATGTGTCTCATTTAAGTTGAGTACTGGGAAGGGCTGCCTCTTTCGATCTGCTTGCAGCGGTCTTCCTAATGTGTCAGGGTGGTGCTGTCCCTCTTTGCTGCCAGGGTATATTGCTCACTCAGGTTAACTTACTGTTCCCCAAGACCAAAGGGTCTTTCTCTGCACAGCTGTGCTCAAGCTTACAGGACACCAGCACAGGTTTATTTCTCCTCAGCTGCAAGGTGTGTCCCTTTATTTGGTTGAGTTCAGTGTGATTGCTGTCTAACCATGTTGCCAGCATTTCCAGATTTCTCTGTGAGGCAATGCATGCATCTGGTATATCATCTGCTCCTTCCAGTTTTGTTCCTTCCATAAGAGATTGTAATCTCTTTCTAATATAATCAGTGACTTCATCTCAGTGACTGTTGCGCTGCTTCTTACAAAAGCTTGTGGTACTGCATATTTCAGCTTCTACCTAAAGACACAAGCTTGTGTTTTCACTTATGGCTATTATAATTTCATCTGTCTCATTACACAAAGGCATTAAATGGCTTCTGCTACTTTGCACTGACAGAAAGACAGCTGTTATGCTACCAACTCTGATGAAATGGAATCCAACTCATTCCAAATCACAATCCATTATTTTACTGCAGCATTTTATGCTTGTATCTTCTGCACAAGTCTGTCAAGAATGATAGTAAAAATCTTGGCTTTAAATTTGCTTGCATTGAAATTAACAGGCATCTTACCATTAATTCCACTGGAGCATCTAAGCCAATGGTAAGGATTTAGGAAGAATCCTGCCATATGTGACTTTTAAATATTCATAACTGAGATAAGTAGAAATTTATTTTCTCTTCAAGACTGTGTTAGTGGGTTTTTTGGGGGTGAAGGCTCAATTTGCCCCAATATTCTGTATTAAAACAGAAATCTTTTCATCATTCTAGGGTTTCTCAGAATATGACCATTCGTTTTGCTTTTCAAAAAAATATTTAAGAACAGAAAAAACCTTTGCAATTTTTTAAAAACAAGCAAAAAGTCTCAGACCAGGAGTTTTAGACAAAATGTGATATGGAATTTGAGCATAAAAGTGCAATTTCCACTTCTATGCCACACATATGATTGTACATGTTGGGAATATAGTCAAGATACAGTTGCTATTTCCTTCTCTATCCCACAATTTTAGAGGAAATCTGATCATTTATCATGTCTTAAGAATACCATTTCCCACACCCAGTTCTACATACAGCCTTTAAAAATTATTTTTAGTACAATCCAAATAAATAAAAAGCAAAATTTTAAATAATAAACTATAAGCAGTGTTTCTCAACTTTTTATGTTTTATTCCATTATACATTTACACTTGAAGCAAGAACTACAAATTATATTTTTAAATAGTTTTTGCTTAAAACAGTTGTTTTAAGAATATATTTACTTTCAACATAGGAACACCAGAGTAATTTTTCAGTATCAGAATACCTCAGCTTATATTTTGGCAATATGAACCAATCAACTTGTTGACAGGAAATCATAGTAGATTTTCAGTCCTGTTATTTTCCTGCATCTTGGGGTTCTGCCTTATTTTCCTTGAGGAATAGGAGGAACAACAATCACACATCCTATTCAACAGGTAATTCACAAGCATTAAGAAAACCCACAAAAACCGTATTTAATAATTTTTAAATATAATGGAATTTTGCTTTATGGAGTATGAAATAAATACTCTGGGGATGGAAACATGTACTTTATATTGTCAAATTTGGATTTGTAGATTTTTTAACTCTTGGTTAGAGAAAAGCAGCAGAGAAGGTATTCCATTAGGTTTATCCTTCCTAGTTGTTATTTTATTGCATTGAGTTGTTGCAGTTTTACCTATCTTTGAATGTCATTACAGGTTAATCAATGTCGACACAGAGAGTACTGACAGTAACTACATTCTTCTTTTCCAGCATCTACCAAAACCTTACAAGAAAAGATCACCCTTTGTTGATTTCCTCTGATTATTCTGAGGAACAAGCACTTCCTAGAAGTTGAGGTAAAATCCTCTTTACTAATAAAATAAGAAATTTCTGACAGTGAGAAGACTTTGTTCTGTATGCTCTGTTTTAGGACCAGTGCCTGAAGTCATTATTTAATTATATGTTTCTTAACACCCAGCTGAAATAAAACCCTATTTTGTTTTTATAGCCATTAGTTCAAACTGGTGCAATCTGTTTATAGAAAGTATTGTCAGTTTTTCCTATGTATCAAAGGGGCAGAAAACAGCTGCACTCCACCCTTAGTGATTTTAAAGCAATGTTTCTCTTTAGTTTTCAAGTTTTGAAGAGAAAATCACTACATCAAACTCATATCTATATGATATTGCAGAATTATTCAGTATTTTTGCTTTCTTCATGCTTTGCCTCTGCTTATCTCAGTGTTTTAGTTTTGCTGCCACTTGAAAGCATGTGATTGACTGATATAAGGCATGAAAGAAAGTGACAAAGAAAGTCGTCAAGCGCCTTTATATCAGCATCTTTTCCAGACAACGTGCTAAAAAAAGGCTCCGCATAAGGAATAGTGTCTTGAAGAGAATATATAATCTATATATTTTTATACACTTTTACTTGCATTTGAAGAATTCTGCATTTTGTAGAAGCAACATCTATTTTTAAGTTGTCTTATTTCCTTTCAATTTCATTAGTTTCCTTGCCTCCCTCTTCTTCTTTTCACACTCCTGAAATTAGAAAGATGATTAAATATATATTTGTTGTGTTTGGTTGATAAAGATACAAAATTTGGCTATATAGGCAGTGATAATTTAGCTGTTTTTGTGTAAACTGGAAAATAGAAATTTCTTTCTTCAGAATTCAATAAACACCTCAGACTCTTTTAAATGCAGACCCAGTTTTTTTCTCTTTTATAATTCTGTGCTATATTGATTTTTGTTTAAATGAAAGCTTTTGCAAAACAACAAAAATCTCTATTTTAAACTCTAGATATAAAGAAAAATATTTCAAATACTTTGAAAAAAAATTAGTGGATTGCATGAATTTGACAATGATCTTTTGTCTTGTTTATGCGTAAGTAACCACAAAGTGCATATATTTTAGTTACCAGCAGAATAAATACTGCCTGTGCCAAAAGTTAGTGTGACAGAGGACTACAGTGTAGATTTTATTGTATGGACAGTAACAAACACCACTACCAGAGATGCTCAAAGGGCCATCTAGAATTAAAAGATTCTTGAATTCAGACAAGAAGGTAGATGAAGAGTAAAGGGCAGACATTTTTTGGCATTACTACAGTGACATGCACATGCCACACAAAGTACCTGCCAGAGCTGACCAATCAGAGGTAGGCTTTCTTCTTTTACGTAAATTTTATTGCATTCAAAATTTCTTAAGTGATTTGCTATCAGATGGCAGGCCACACAAAACAAGTTTTCAGAGCTACCTAATTATGTCCTGTTCCTTGGGTGAACTTTCCTTTTCAAATATTGCAAAATCTTGCCTCATGAAATGCATATGAAATGATAAGCTCCATTTCTAGCTTACCAATTCGTCAATGCGGTTTTGTATGTATGACCTTTTACTTTTACACTGTTAACTTGCTTTTAAACTTGTGTTCCTCCATACTAAGGGTTAGGTTTCAGCAGCTGGCAGAATCAATTTAAGATGTCTGCAGAGGGAGGTTTTCTTATGTTGTATGTGGCTTGGTAATTCAAGGTTTTTCTCTGTCTTGACTCTGCTACTATGCAGCCAACATAGCTCAATAACTTATCAGAAAACTGTGTCAGAAAAGACAAAACTCTACTTCTTCTCTATTCTGCTGAACTGACTCAACAGTATATATGCAAATACTTTAATGAGAACAAGAAAGAGACAGTTGTGAATAAAGATTATACAAAGGCAAAATTAATACATATCTCTCTTAACTCATAAGAAACAGATTCACGTACCTGACCATAACTGACAAAAAGGATGAAAATCATGTGAGCAGAAAGCAGAATGCCTTACACATCCTACAGAGAGCATATTTTGGAGTAAAACCCAGCATCACACAACTGAAGTGGGTACCATATAATCTATCTCTGTGACTGGTGACTTTTATTTTTTCCTCCTTACTGCTTTCCACTAATATCAGATTTAAAGAGTAATACTTTTATAGTATCTAATTTCCAAACAAAAAATAGAGATTGGATACTTGAACTGCAAGTGTATATTTTACAAATCAATCAGGATTGGAAAGAAAATTATACTCAATATTTATCTAAGATCATCAACACAGGTATAATTTTACACTTTGATCTGGAAAAGTTTAGAATGTATTAAAAATCAGTACTGAATATAAAAATAGAATACTACTTATGAAGTGTTCCACAGAAGGAAGATAATTCTACTATTCTTTACCACACCATGTATTTAATTTTAATTTTTTAGTAAGGAAGTTTTGCGAATGGACTATATATTGTCATTAGGTCAAAGAGAAGATGTTGTAGTAATGACCCCCATAAATTTATTTCTGTTTAATAACATTGTTACTCCAAAATCTACTAACATGAGTTTATCACAAATATCAGCTAAATAAATTTTTTTCAGAGAAAAATAAAATATGTTTTCTAGTTCAACACATCCTGTTTTAACACTCCCATTGGATTTGGTGTATTCTAATTTTATGGAGAGATGGTTATGGAAAAGGATGTGCTTTTTTCTAAAGCCAACACAAAGAACAACAGCAAAAAAGATTATTAATAATATTTAAGTGATCAGCAACAATTTTTTGAGTCAGCTGAAAAACCATGAATACCACAGGCAGACCTTGAAAATTAGATTCCAAAAGTCATAACAGCTGTGATGAAAAAATAGCATGGCAGATCAAAACTATACCCTTTTCTCATTGAAACTGGTAGCTTTTACTGAAATGTTTATGTTTCAACAATGTTTTTTCAGCAGTAATATTCTTCAGGTATGTGCTGGCTTTACATCAAGACTACTACCTATCATGGAATAGAAAGTAGTCTGGTGAATATGGATGGAATATATGAAATTATGATTCTGAACCAGGGAATAAACTCCATTACTCCATTGATACATTGGATACACAGGTATTACACATTCCTTTAAAATGTTTTAAAGTACTTTGTTTGGGTTTTTGTTTTATTTTGAAATGGACCAAAAACTATTTTGAAACTTTAGAGAGCTTTATTGAGGGAAATGATGTTTCATGACTTTTGCAGGGAAAAAAAAAACAAATGAAAATGAACATGAACATGAACATGAAAATTATTATTATTATTATTGTTATTATTATTATTATTGTTGTTGTTTTTGTTGTTGTTGTTGTTGTTGTTTCTAAAAGCAGCAGACTGCCAAAAACACCCCAAATCCTGATCCAATAGAAAAATCAGCAGCTAATTCTATGACATAAAACTATTACTACTAAAATGTAGATATAATTGAAAGACAGAATCCTTTGAATAATATACAGAAAACATACACTGATGTTCTGAAAAGTGTGTTAAGCCAGTTAACAGAGAGACAGAGCAAATAGAAAACCAAACATGAAAACATCAAAAGGTGACAAGATGCTAGAAGAACAGCAGTCAACTATGCTAAAGATGATGCACTCTCTAACCCCTAAGTAGGAACAAGTAACCTGCTACCAGTTACTTCGGTGCCCTTCAATGGGCCAATGTAAGACTAAAATATCCAGAATGAGACTGTGGAAAATAACTGAAAAGCCCAGTAATGCATTTATATGCTCTATGCCTATATGTGCACAACCTATTCTGCATGTAGAGTTCCTGGAACTTGTATTGTTAAACAGTTCACCTCTGAAGGTGTTGCTGTCTTGTGGATGTAAATCAAAGCTAAATGTCTTATTAGCTTCTATGACATGGAAACCTTTCCGAGGTTTTTTCCATATCTGAATTTTATGAAGCACCTGTAGGTGGAGTATAGTGATACATGTGCCAGAAACAAGATTAAATAAACTAAAGGAATCTCACAAAGATTTGTAAAGCATTCAGTTTGGAGTTTTTGTTGGTTTTTTCTGTTTGTTTTTGTGGAGTTTTTGTTGGTTTTGTTTTTGTTCGGGTTTTTTTGGTTTTTTTTTTCCTGCTGTTGTTTTGGTTTTGTTGGTTTTTAGTGTTGTTGTTGGTGGGTTTTTTTTGGTTGTCATTGTTGCTGTTTTTGCTTTATACCTCTTTGTATGCTTATACATACAAAAAACCAAAGTGATAAAGAATTCCAACATTGAAATTACTAACTAATTTCATTGCATAGCTCCATAAAATCTGGCAGGATTCCATCAGAAAAGGTCTGAACACCTGTGCCATGTGGGCACAGAGAGGCTGCTGTGGACCATATGCTGGGAAAATGGCCCAGGAAGGATTACCAATCATTGGATAGGCAGCATGAGAAGCTATGCAAGAAGAATGTCTATCAACCACAGCCTCACAACTCAGAACTATCAGCATTTGAACTAACTGCTGAAATAATCTGGTATGTACAGCCCGGTAAGGAAGAAAGGCCTGTCAAACCAAATGGTATCTGAATGCATAATTCATAGACTTTAATTGTGAAATATCAATGCAATCAAGGTAATTTACAAACAGTCACTTTTAAGCTAAAATCAACTACACATGAGCTAAATAACCAATACTCTGCTTACAAATTATGCAAAGTATAAAATATTGACATTATTACTCAGAAAGGACAGAAGGGGTGAAGATGAGGAAGGAAATAGGTAAACAATTCCTGTAAGGAAATAGGTAAACAATTCTGATACAAAGACTGCAAGCCCATATGCAGTCTTTGCAAATGTAAGCAGCCAGTTCTATGCAAATGCAACTGAAAAGGTAAGATTCCCTTCTTTCTTTTAAATACAGTATTAGTCATGAGATATTCACGAAGTATTCAATACAGAATGCTGTAGAATTCTATTAAATAGAAAAGATAATTCATAAGTCTGGTAATAATTTGGAGGAAAAGACATGTTTTAAGACAAACACAGTAAAGATACAGAAGTTCAATCAGGATTATTTAATTTTTGGGGTTTTTTCCTATATATTTTAATTACAAATTAAATTAATCCTTTACTTTTATTTTATAGTTCAGTAGGAGTATTGCTACCTGAGTAAACATACAGTTTCAGTGACCTTAAAACAAATAGTTAGCACAGCACTAATGTAATGGCATTTTGTGTGTCAGACTTGCTAAAAAACAGGTGCCTAATAGAGCCTTTCACATGGGTTTCCTGGCAGAGTTTTCTCATTAAAAAACCTCATACTTCTGAAGACATTATTTAACTGTAACTTTTCCTCACTCTCCTTTGAAGCAATTTGTCTGGAAAAAAAACAGTTTTTATCGTCACCCAAAAGAGTCATGTCAGAAAAGAAAAGATCATATGTCCTGCTGACAAGCACTATAAACTAGTCCAAGTAAACAAGGATTGTCAGTGGTAAAAAGCTTTCAGCAAACCAACAGGAAGGTTATAATTTCTTGCTTTTCTATATTTATATGCAGTTTCTTTATTGCCTTATGCTCTTGCAATTCGTTTGCCTCTCTTTAACCCCAAATATATCACTGTCTCACAGATGTGGTGATAAAGAGACCTTTTGAGTATTATTAACCAAATTTTCAGTTTCCACAAATAAGCTTGAAGAATTGGAGAAATGATGAACCTTGCAAGAACAAATAATGACCTTCACAGGAGTGAATGACACTCTTCTATTATTAATTCACATTAAGTGTACCTTTATTTTAGACATTGCACAGAAAAAAAAAAAAGTTTTTGTTTATTTTTCAAATACTATACTGTTTCCTTCTTTTCAACCTTTCATTCTCATTTTCATCAGTGCCTGGTTAAAAAAAACCATCACCACCACAAAAAAAAAAAAAAAAAAAAAAAACAACCAACAAAACAAAACAAACAAAACACCAAAAAAAACCCCAACCAACTAAACAAAAAACCCCCACCCAAACATTAGTAGATCCTGAGGCAGGGAAGTTAACCCTGCCTTTGTACAAATGAATGGTTGGCTTGAGCAGCTCTGCAGTTGTTCCTAGATGCAATCATTGCAGAGAAATATGAAGTTTTGGTAGCAGTATTGTTCTGTTTCCGAAGCCTTATCCAGAATAAAGCCTGTCTCCTGGCAGCTATTTAAAGCCTAACCCAGAATAATCTGATAGGCAGATAAATTTTGAGATCTGGATCCAGAAAAAGCAGTTGAATGGCCAACTGCCACTGAAAGTTTAAGGAGAATTACACCTTTAATTCAGTCAGGTTTTGGAAACTTCAGTATTCATTGAGTTTAGTGAACATTGAATGAACCAGCTCTTCCCTTCAGAAACATTAATGAGGAAAAGTCTCTTCATTTGATACAGAAATAATAATGTAATGCTCTGCCAATATGTGGATGATTACGGAGGGAACGGAAGCGTATTTGCTTTCATTACAATCATGCCAAAGGCGAAGTGCCTACAAACCCACTCACCTCATGTTATTAAGTAGCAGAAGGAAACTCATAAATCACTATTCATTTTGAATCACATAAAATAATCATGTCTAATTGGGACCTTATTATTTCATTATTCATCTTGTTTTGTTGGGAGTAGTCCAAAATAGTAAGTCATAATATATAGTCTATCACAAAACACTCTGCTATGTGCTGGCACATATATTGGTTTCAAAGATTTCCTTCCTGTTTTTCACTTGTATACTAGAGACTCTGTTATTTAAGTAGAAGGTACCTCTGCTGTGGACAATACAGTGTTCTGTGTGTGCAGTCAACATAAATGCCTTTTGTTTTGGACTTTGTGATTGTTCGATATTGTATGAGTTTCCAATAAATTATTCTTAATAGTTTGGAATTCTGGACTGATAATACTCATTTTTGTGTTTTCCATTTTCCCCTAAAATTTTATAGGCAATTTTGTAGCCAGTAAATGATTGCATCTGCTTCTTTATGAATAGTTATACTATCCTCCTTATTTGTCTGTGGTTTGGAGGGAGATGTATGAATTTGTTTTAAAACTCTTGACACCTGCCATGATTTCTAAGTCCTTCATCTGTATTACAGTTGGATAGTCCATTTCTGAGAGGCACCATTCAGACCCTTTAAAAAACCTGACCTATGTGCTGTAATTCAAATGATCTTTATGAATTCTCTTCAAGATCACTGAGATCTAATTTCTTAAGAGAAATGTTTTCATAAAATCACTGGTTACAAATTATTTTCCTTGCACCACATTTTCTTGAGCAGCACAAGTGAAAAAAAATAGAGAAGATACAACAAAACTGCTGAATAACATTGAACTAAAAAGGATAATAAGTACCATTTCAGCATTCACAATGGAAACTGAAAATAATCCCCATTAAATACACTCAATAGGAATGAAGAAAGTAGATCCAGAATTGATGTAAAATTGGCAGAGCTTCCCTTAAGTCAGTGGAATTTTGCTGAATTACATCACCTAAGAATTTGCTTCCCTGGGGGGAACAAAAAGTACTTTAAACTTAAAATAATAATGGATGGGTTTTCTCTGAGAGGACAATAGCTTTTCTATAAAAATCTTCTATCTCTTTTTCCTTATAAATGTCAGGTGAATCAATCATGTAAAATGTTCTAACTTGTAAAATGTTAAATAAGATACTGAGGCAAAAAAAGGATAGCTAGTTGTAGAGCAAAATGTAGTTGTTCATTGAAAAACCTATGGATGAATTTTTCTACCTGAAACACCCTTGGCTAATCTAATAAACGTTGCAAAAAGAAAAGAAAGAAACTACAGAACTAATGTCACATAAAGTGCAAAAGTCTTCAGATCAATTAATAAAAACACCATGAAAAATTTAATTTTCAGGTACTTCTTAGTGATGAAAAATTTGCTTCTCTATCTAGCCACAGTGTGCTGTATTAAGTCATCAAATGCATCCAATACTATTTAAAGCAAAATTAGAAAAGCTGCTTTTAAATAAATTATAAAGATTAAACCACTATACATGCTTCAAAATCATCTTCAGGAAATGTCATGTGGAAAAAGATCACATACCATATTGAATGTTGTATCAAATATGTCTGTAGGCACATTTGATTGTTAAAATAATTGCCTGTTCTTCCATGGTAACATGAATATTCTGTATCTAAATTTTTACAAAAAAAGAAGTTATATGTTTCTGGAAGAATTCTTTAGCTGTCCCTGACTTTTAGTAGTCAAAAAGTTAGTACAAACACAGGAACTTCTCCACAAATGTCCACTGGGAAAATGTTACTTGGTCCTTATCAGCCTTTGCATAATGCTTTAAAGTATTTCTTATACTTGTCACATGTCCAAGGCAGCAATATTTTTAGGGGCATACTTACTATGACAAAGACTTTTCCGAGGCCACTGGAGCTTCAGGATGTTCTAGTGCTGGCAGTTTGAGTAGTACCGGTTCCAATATGGATTTTTGCTTACGCCACAATCCTTTCAGGGTGTACTTGCTGTGATGTGCACATAACCATGGCCACAGATGCTTTGAAGTGTACCTCCTTCCAGGTGGACATACATCCTACTTCACACTGGAGTTCCAGCCTGCCCCCTACAGCAGCATACAAAAAGCAGTAAAGTCCTAGTCAACTCGCAAACCAGGCAACAATTTATTGAAATCACCCCAGTCACAGTAGGGCAGATAACAAGGACTATAGCAATCAGCAAAACAAATATGATGTCAAGCAAGCAAGCCCCATGGCAAGCACAAGACCCTTTTAGTTATTAATAGTTATAAATTTGGGCTACCACACTCCAATCAAATCTATTATCTTTAACCCTAGAGCCCTGTTGGGTTCCTAAAATAGACTGCTGTGGTTTAAGCTACATTGACAGCTAAGCACCATGCAAATGCTCACTTACTACACCTTAGAAGTTGGGATAGAGAGCTGAAAGAGTAAAAGTGAGAAAATGGATGGGTTGAGGTAAAATAGCTTAAAAGCTGCAGAGCAAATTCTTTCTAAAAGCTGAAAAGGAATGCTTTCACCACTTCTGATGGGCAGGCAGGTGTTCAGGCATCAGGAACGCAGAGCTCCAGCATGTGCTCATAGTGACTTGGGAAGATAAATGACATCACTCCAAATGTGGCCCTCTCTCTTCTTCTTCCTAAGCTTTATTTATTGAGCTTGATGCCATATGGCATGGAATAATGGCCTTTGGGTTAGTCTGGTCAGTAGTCCCAGGTGTGTCCCCACCCAATCTCTTGTGCACCACCAGCCTCCTCCTTGCAGGGAAGCATGAAAAACATGCTGTTGTTCAGCAGTAACTAAAGCATGACTATATTATCAACTCTGTTTGCACCGGAAATCCAAAACACAAAACCATGTGAGCTACTATTAAGAAAAGCAGTCGTATCCCATCCAAAACGACTACAAAAAAGAACAGTAGTGATAGGCAAGGTACCATGGATTATTGATATATATTCCATGTAGACCAATTAAACAGAATTTTTATTCAACAACCTCTCCCTACTTTGTTCCCTCTCAGTCATCACTTTCTTCCTGATGCTGTGTTTATTTACACTTTACAGTCACTGTTCAACATACTGTCCTTCCTGCATCCTGCTCTGTAACCTTATCTTCTTTTTCCTTACCATTTTTTTATGTTCAAAATCGTACTGATAAAACTTCATGGGCAATCTCGTAGACCACTGTTCATAATGGATGCCAGGAAAAGAAGGCTTCTCCTACTTTTTCAACCAAAAACATATTTGATTTCAATTGAAATATCATGCGGATGTTCTTATGTTGTCAAAGGATGTGCCTGTTGTAGCCTTGGATATGACTAAAGCTAAGAAGCTTTAATTGCTTTTTAAAAATCAAGTAAATAGAACCTCCAATTCTTTCATCTCAGTTTGAAGGTAATTCCCCTGCTAATAAAGCAAGAAAATCTTCAAAATTTCTGTAACATTTTCTTGTAAAAACAAAGATGGTAGTAGTGGTTTGGTAAAAGAACTTACATTGTGGCATCTTTAGGGTTCCTTACTTCACTAATTGGGGTTTATTTGCCAAATATATATTTAATACCTTTGGATTGCACTAATGAATATAAGTGCAATCCAAAGTCTGAGGGCATGTGACCTTATTTTTGAGGTTAAATGAACTAGCTTGTTGGGACTTCTACACCTTCATTTCCATGTGAAAGGGATTAATGAGTCCTTTATCTCCACTGAGCTATCCTCTTGCTCAACATTGATGCTCATGGCTTTCAGTTTGCTTCATTGTCTTTAACTGTTTTATCATATATATGTTACTAACCTCTTTAGTAATGGATTCCCCTTCTTCTATTTTATGGAAATTATTTTCTTCCTTAAGGTTTATTTTATTATTTAAACTTCTAAATTCTTTTCCCTCACTTGGGATCCATAAATACACTTAAGAATCTAACTAAACGTTTGAAAAATAGCTCCCAAAAAGTTTGGATTTCCTTTTATTTTTTTCCCCATCAGATCAAGATGTTGCTTTGTTTTCAAGTTTTGTGCACACTCAAAAACATTTTCTGTGAAACTCTGAGAATTAAAGTAATTAAGGATAATATCCAGCTGAATGAGAAACTATTATGACCATTTTCAAATCTCAGTCTTCACATTGGCAGTTGATCATAATGCTGAAGAAGGGTGTGATAAGACTGGAATATTCACATGTGGATCAGTATTTTCTGGGAAAAAATTTAATGTGTTAAGACACGTTTGTTAAATTTTCTCTCAGTTACAACCAAAAGAAAGTAGCGTGAAAAAAGTGTATCTGGCTGAGCTGGGGTTCATTTTCCCATAGCAGCCCTCTCCAGCTTTGCATTGGCAGCTGAAAGAATGTAGGAGATACACCAGTGTTTTGGCTACTGCTGAGCAGCACTGGCACATCATCAGCTCTGTCTTTCCAACAGCGCATCAGTAGGCAGGGATTTGGCAAGATCCCGGAAGGGGACACAACAAGGAGAGCTAACCAAATTGGCCAAAAGGATATTTCATGCCACATTATGTCTACACAGCCATAAAAAACCAAGAGAGAGGAGTGGGGGCTTTGGGGAAAGGAATTGAGGGTTGCATCTGCTACTGATATTTGCTTTCCAGAGCAACCAATATGGGTACTCAAGTCCTACTTCTCAGGAAGGAGAAGGACAACACCAACTGAAGTGAAGTAGAGAATAAACATTTTGTTTTTCTTAGCTTCTGTGTGCAGCCTTTATTTTCGCTTTATTAAACTGACTTTATCTTGACTCATTGGTTTTTTACATTTTATTTGCTCCTTGTCTGTCCTGCTGAATGGCTTGGTAGGCATATGCTTAGGAATTTCAGGAGATGACTACATTCATTTATTAGCAAAAAAAATTAGTGAGGTAAGCACTGCAAGGACAATACAATGTGTTATTCTTTTCTATGCACTATCATAATCTGCCTGTTTAGTTTTCGTTCCAGAATCTTTTTTGTGGGTGATGAGGCAAGAGACAAGAAGAACTGAATTTGTTTTTTAGAGAAAGGACAAGCATGTATCTCTGACAGTTAAGAAAACCTGTATTTAGCTTACAAATGAGTGAATTTGATAAGAATTCAGTGAAGGAAATAAACAGGAAAAGTAGGATATAATTTTAGAGATGCTATTCTTCTCCTCTCCCTCTGTGTCTATCATGCTTGAAGAGTAACTGAAGAAGTTTGAATGAGTGTCAATTTATCCTTTTCCCTCATGGCCATCTGATCAAATCAAAAAGGGCTGGGCAAAAACATAAGCAAGTGACATAATGGAAATCAAGTGACAAATACATATGATGTTATATCCAAAGGTGAAATGAGAATGGATGCAACTAGAAAGAGTTGGAAAGATACAGACCTCATATTTAATAGCGGCTGATGGTTTAGAGGTTTTTAACTTTCCTATTTAAACTAGAAATTAGAGCACTTACCAGAGCAGTTTGGGAGGCGTTAGTTCTACACAAAGTGGAGTGCAGTGTGACAGTAAGACAGGTAAGATGGCACAGCTTCCACAAGAGATCTAGCTGTGACAACATGTAGACAAATTAGGCTGTACAGTCTGTGTTCCTTATTCTGGGCTGCTGCCAGTACTAGAGTTAGTGTGTATGACTGCTTTGCACATGTGTGTAATTTTACTTGAGGCTGAAACTGAGAGACCTTGAGAGCACATAGACAGGGAATAATGGCAACTGTTCAGTTCAAAACATAACACCAACCAAGAAAAGACAATCTTCACTTACTAAACTTGCACAGTCCCTGGCAGTCATTCAGCGCAATTAGGACAGCAGAGATAATAATAAAACAATAAAAGAAATATTTTTCATAATAGTGACAACCTTCAAGATTTTATTGTGAAAAAGGTGAATTAGGAGCACACTATTATTCCTTAATATAGAAACTTTCAGTTAAATGTAACAGCTAAGATAACTATATATGTGAAGGCATTCTTCCTCTTCTCCCCATTGAAAGCCTGAGATTCCACAGTCTACTGCTACCTAAATTAACACAGGTGTTCTAAAAATACATTTTTAGGTCACATACTCTTGCTGAGATCCTTGCTGTACAAATTCTTCTAGTTTAGAGCTCTGGAAGTGCAAAAGAAAGATGATGCAATTAAACTTGTTAGAGGACTAGGAAAGAGATATAGAATTAAATATATGTAATTCTTATCATATGGCAAGATAAAAATGCCTTATTCATAACTTCTTGATTACATTCCTGTTTCAAAATACAAAAGTAAAAAATTAAAGTTTAGGAAGCACACTGATTTGCAGAGGTGATTCATTTCAGCAAGGGTCAACTTCTTAAGTGATATTTCATTACCTTTTCATGCTGGGGTCTGGATATCATAAAAAAAATATTTGTGACAGACATTTTAAGGTAACCTTGTTTGTTTAAAGGTAAGTATCAGAGATAATTTTAACTAACATCTAAAGCTAATCAAGTAAAACTACAGTAAATATTAGTTAAGGGCAGCCACTGTTAGATCACAGAATGCCAAGCTAATGATAAGATATTAATAGTTTCTTCATGCTGTAGCCCATCCATGTCATGTCCCTCAGAGATAATGAAGATATTTTAAATTATTCCTCTGTTGTGATTTAAATCTATTCCTCTTTTGTGAGAAAATGTTATGATTTCTAAAAGATGAAATAATATCAATAATGAAAATTCATGCAGAAGTAGTACATGAGACCAAAAATCCTCCCATGATTTCATTTCAGAGATGGCTTCTCTGATGCCATATATCTTTTAATTCTTATATAACTACCAAATAGGTTATGAAGAATTTGAGAAAATTAGCCATCATCACCTAATGAAAGGAGCTGAGAACTCTAATTTAATTTAGGAAGTTGAGACCTTATAATGAAATAGTGGGATCGTTCTAATGAATTCTGATATAACACTTGACATAGAGTACCGGAACTGTGAAATATCTGATTTTTCATTTGAAAAGCCAAATACGTAATTCAACACTTACTGACTTTTTCTTCCCCCTAATCTGAAGCCAGTTTTAAAGAGGAAGGTTTATCCATTCCTCTTGGTTGCTGATAATTTTTACTTAGATCAAAATAAATTTTATTTACGAATCAACAAGTTAATCATTATTTTCTGAAGTCACTACTTGCAAATATGTTTCAAGATTTATATTTTCATCTGGATGAGTTCTGTACAAGGAACATGTTATGAACAGAGCAGAATCCAATAAGAAAAACAAGTCTGTGTATCATTAAAACTGGGGTACTAGAAAGAGGGCCCTGGCACTTTAATATAATTATTGCATATTTTACAAGACAAGTCTTAAAAAAGCCATCTCAGCAGCATTTACACTAAATGCACACACACATATGAACAAAATAAGCAGCTAAAAATACAAACAAAAAAATAAAGTCAATATATTTCAGGTTTACTCTGCACATGTACAGGCTTGACTGATATGTAGATTTAGGAAGAGTTTGTGAAACTTCATTATGAAAAAATAATATTTTATTTTATTTCGTTTTTAATAAACATGGCAATCTTCCCCTTTAGAAAGCTTTTGTATTCCTGGAGTGGGGCAGGAGAAGAGAAATAGTTGTGAATAAAAAAACTATTTAAGTGAATCAATTTGAAATTTTATTTAAAATTAAATTAATGGTAGATGCAATTTCTAGACCTGAGTGTTCTGTTTCTCATACCTTCACAGGTAAAACAGAGAACTGCGGAGACAGGATTGTGCAACACACCCAATTTAATGCATAATTATTTTTGACACTCTTGCATGTATGAGAAATCTACATTGTTATTTAACTCACTTTTTTGAGTAACTGATTTACCATTGAAGTTAGGCTACATTCTTATATCAATCAAATCTGAGTAGGGAGGCATTCTCATTGAAATAAATGCACATTTCATTCAAGATAAGAATGAGAAATGGCAAAAAAATCATGCTTTATGGTATTACTGTGCTGAGGGAGAAGAATGGGACTCTGAAACTATTTTATCAGAAATTTGGCAAGATCTTACTGCTGGCAATATGTATACAAATCCTGCACTGAGAGTGCAAATGTCTGAGATGGCAGAACTTAAAATGCATAAAAAGTAAAATTGGATAGAGGAAGAGCAAAGGGATACTAAATCAGATACAGCGAATTTTTAATTTTTTTTTTTTTCTATTTTTGTCAGGAATCAGAAGATCTTTATAGAGACAAGAGACAAAAGTAACATCCCTCCTAAAAAAAAAAAAAAGGAAAAAAAACCCCAAAAAGAAACAAACAAAAACCCACCCACTTTTAGCAGTTTTTAGTTAGATGGTCAGACTCCAACTTTTACAGTGAGCTGGTTGACATGAAATCAGTAGATGGTGAAAAAATGCACCAGGTGTTCAATTTATGGGAAAAATACCTTCTCTGGGGATGAGACTTTTGACCTCCTAATTCAATAAATTAAACTAATTGAAGACTAAAATCCTGGCATGCATAAAGATTATCACCATCAAATAGTAACACTAGATGTATGACACTGAGGATTACTTCAATACTTGTTGGTTATGAGGTGTTGAAATATCAGTAGTTAAACAGTTTAAGACTCATTTGATTACAGCCTATATTGGATGAAAAAGCATATGCAAGCAATTCTACAGTTGCTTCACAGAACTGGTGGATTTTGGCTCTTCCAGTAAGAAATTGGATGACATCCCTCTCAGGTCTGAAGATGATACGCTTCTCCGGGAATAAAATATATTGAAATTACACTTGCCCTCCTATTTTTGTCTCAGAAACTAAGAAATCTGTCATCCTACTGCCATTATTTGTGCAGCAGAAGTTGAATTGGATTTTTCCAAAACAAATGATTAATGTATAAGAGTTTGCAATTTAATACTAGGGTTTTTTTTCCCTGCACAAGCATCTTGGATCCTGTTTTCAGCAACTGATTTAACATATAAATTGGCCAAACTTGGCAAAAGTCAAGAATATTTAATAGGATACAGATGGTACAGCAGAAAGCAATATCTAGAGATTTGGGTGACTTGAATGCTCTTTAGCCCTCTACCAGCTGCTTTGGCTCAAGTGTGAATGAAGACCTTTTAAGAATCAATAAGTGTATCTTATGTTGTGCCTAAGCATTGCCCACCCAACTAAGCTGACACCAAAAACAAAAGCAACCATATGGTTTTAAGTATATTAATGAACAGGGCACTACAGCTTAATACTCAAGTTTAAATATGTTAATTTAATACCATCAATTCCTTGCACATTGCTAATTTCCATTGGCCATCTAATACAAAGAAATGTAATTCTCTCCAGATTTTCAGTTTCAATGGTAACAGAAAATAAAAGAGACAGCAATCGCCTGAGGCTAAAAGAAAATGGAAGAGACACTCAATTTCTTTCTTTAAAAACCATAATAAAATCACAGTCAATAGATTTTAGTTATTGGAATCATAAAACAACACTAGCTGCAGTTAAGAATTAAGTCCTTTGGGGCTGTAAGTGCTCTATATGGTGTTTTCAGCTTGTAATGAATGATTACTAATTACAAGGATCAGATTATATTGCAAGCATTTAAGTGCTGTTGTCCCACTATAATAAAGCAGAGAACCTCGAGCAGTGTCTTCCTTTCTCTTTTATGCAGCAGCACACTGCATTTGATGAATTGATCTTCAAGTTCCTAATAAACGCTAAAACATAAGTGATGGAGTGGATTCCAATTGTAAATGGATTCCTGGGGCATTAGATGCTGGAGGCAATATCCTAACAATACTCCATGCTTTCCTCTACCGTTGACTCGTTATTATGTTCAGAGGCTCTTGTGGTTGTGTATATCAAGAGCAGCATTATTGCCACAGTTCAAACTATATACAGCTGTGAAATCTTCTTGGAAAAAATAAAAGAAAAAAACTGGAAGACGAAAAAGATACTAATCTATCCCATCACAACAGTACCAACAATTATGATCAAACAAATAAACAAGTAAATAAAAACTGGAACATGAGAAATTCTGGCAGAATCCTGGAAAGGGGACTGTGGAGGTGATTAAAAATAGCAATACTCAGAGAAGCACTGATCATAGCCCTAAGCCACCTGCTATCATGGGAGCTGCCTCAAGCAGGGGCTGGGGTTGGTGACCCAGTTGGTAATCTGAAGATTCCTTCCTACCCACGCTATGACTGTGGTGAAATTTCACTTGCAAATTTCCATTACAATCAAGGCGTAATAGCTTGTATTCTGCACAAAATATCATACTCTCCATCGCTGGATCTGAGTCTTCCCCATGCGCAGGGGGCACAGCACTCAGCTACAGCTGTATACACAGATATCTCTGCGGTAAAAGACAACAGGGAATTATCCCTTTCTGCAAGCAGGGACCTACTCTGTTTCCTGGGGGCATTGCTGCCTCCTGTCCTGAGGCACCAGATCCTTTATTGCAGAACTGCTTCTGACTGGTCAGTCCCACCATGTCCAGCTGCAAGGCTTTATTCATCCCTAGTATCAGGCTTGGAATTCAGCTTTGGTGGACCTTGTAAAGTTCCTGACTATCCACTTCTCCAGCCTATCCAGGATCCTCTGCAATCCTGCCTTCCTGCATATTAACCCCTTGCTCTCAACATAAACTAATCACAGGCCTTTACTCAAAAGGTCAATTGACTCATTGCCTCAGAAGTTAGTCATTCATGCTATTATCAGCTTGTCACATCCATATCTCACCAATTTGGTTATAACATACTAAAATACAAAAGGCACACGATGCTTAGTACTTTTAACTTCAATTTGACACAGTCACTTTTGTGACAAAAGAGAGAGAATATAAGCATGTTTACATATTTTAGAATGGATCAAACAGAATAAATATATGGTAAAATTAATATCATTTATGAAATATAATAAATAGATCAGTAATTTTGAATTTATGTTTCTTTTTTAGACATATAAAGTAAATTAAGTAAATTATAATTTTTATATAAACTAGCTTCAAAGAGTATTAAATATTTTCAGCAAATGTAATTAAAAGCATACCATTATAATCACAACTTTAGAGTTTACAAAGATTTGCTTAACTGAGCAGTTAAGCAAAGAAAACTTTTGACAGATAAGGCTGAAAGAGACATTTCTGCATTTTGTAGGTTTTTCCTTACATCCAGCATGAGTGTCTTAGTTTGTTCCCACTGCCTCTCATTCTCATTTCCTGTACCACTACTACTAAGCAATATAGTTTAAAAAATCACATGAATTTCACAAGTACTTTCATCTAAAACATGTAATCTACATTTTAAATAACTAAAGACACAGAGTGGGCTTAAACACATCTTGTCCCAGGTGAAAATCCATTATAAAATCTCATGTGTAGAATCTCTTGTTTAAACTTGCAATTTCTATGAGACTGTTTTTGTGTTGGTGCCTTTCCAACAGTCACAAATCATGGATGAAAGAGGATCTAGGAATCCTTATGGATCTAGATCCATAAGGATCAGAATAGAGTCAGGTAACAGAACTGTCAAAAAAGTCCAATGACTCTTTGGATCACAACTGTCATTATGAACAGGTGATGGTGACTTATTAGCCTTGGTTTTCCTAGTAAAAATAGAGGTGTTTTAAAGTGCTGCTGATAGCAGCGCATTCATGTTGACACCTCATGTCAAATATCATCAACACACCTGCACCTGTCATGAACTACAAAGTGTGCTTCTCAAAAGTTATGAAAAAACTTTTCTGATTTCATTACATCATACATTATATTTAGTAAACAATTCTTTGCAACATTTTTTTTGTCCTTTTCATCATCTTTCAATCAAAATTGACTTAAAGGAAAATTTCTTTCATTTTTCCTTCCTTCTCTCTTTTCTCTAACTCCTCTGACTTATTTCAAACATCAGCTTCTCACTTACAGTATTTATTTTTTTCTTACTTTTTACTTCATCTAGGCTTCTCCCTTATACCACTGAAGAAAACAAATTCTGAAAGCCAATTTTTCCCAGTTAAAGGAAAAATCCACTGTCATTGTCTCCTCCTCTTCACCTCCTAATAATTTTTAGTGCTACAAATAATTTTACTTTTTAACTTTTTCACCATCCTTCAAAACGCAGTGAAAATCACAGACATAAACCTTTGTGGTTAGCTAGCATTGCCATATGACTGATACAGTTTTGCAAAATAAAACCTTGGCTTGTATTTCACTATTGTTTCCTGCTCATCTCTAGCTCACACTTTTCTCCTTTAGGCAACGGGGATATAATCAGTGGACTAGCTTAATATAACAGAATGAAAAATTAAGGATTTTCCTGGTGCCAATATCATTTAATAAATTGTCATTTATTTTCCTCGCATTAGGGTTAAAAAAATACAAAAGAGCAAGCACATGCTAAAGGACGCTTAAATGTTCCAGCTTCAGCATTGTGCAATTGAGTTCACTGAACCTATCTAGTGCCATCTCTGAAATTAATAGGCAGGTTAGCTACATTTTTAAAAAAATATATATTCAAGAGATGTAAAGATTTAATGGCCAGATCACCTGTACTATTTTATTGTAGAAATAAAATTGCAGACTAACAGATGTGTCAAGGACAGAAAGAAACTGAATATTTAATACTAAACAATTAATGGAAGACAATTATGAGTACAAAAAATAGTAAACTATTCAGCTGCAGATATTCAGGAAATTGTATTCAGAATTATTTAGACAAATAGATATGCCAATTAAGTACATATGGTGGGTAAAACTAGTATTCACCACATATTATGGCATTAGTATAATATTAGATATGCTAATTTGGCACAATTAACCTTTTGTAATTGCTTTAAAGACCTTGTCTAGCCATGCAGAATATTACTTCATTGAAGAAATAACTGATCGAGTATAAAACTAGAGGCAAGGCTTCAAGAAACTAATTATACTGTCTGGACACAGTACATTTTTCCTACTAAGGTTTAAGTCACCTTTATACATTCATATATTCTTCCAGACAATCTTAGTAATGGAGAACGATTGCTCAAAGTTAAATATTTGGTTTTCATTTTTGTCCTCTGAATTTGAGCTGTGCAACCCAATACTTTCATGGGCTGGGACAGAGGGAAGAAAGATGATAAAAGTAGAGTGTAGTTTACAATTGTGTGTTAAAATTAAGGACACTATTTGCAAATTTTGTGCTTCATTGCCCAACATATGCTGATGCAGACAAAAAGAACAAGCACAGATGTTTTCCCAGTAATATGTTCCGTCGAAACTGGCCAAGTGGCAGAATGCTAGAGATCAATCACTTGAGTAAAGTGACTGTGTGCTAGTGTGGGTTTTGAATGATGTAAGCTACATGGATCAGATTTCCTGAATTAGAATCTTACTCTATATAACAAAAAAGGGAACACAGTTATTGAAAAAAGTTAGTCTGAAATAGTTTTGCCTTTTCATAGTACATCAGATCTTTACTCATTACTAGGCTGTTATTATTGAGAGGTAGCCGTGCTCTTTAGTTTGTGGTAAAGCCTTTGACATTTAGATTCTTATTGCTGGAATCATTTATTAGTTTAACAAGCACACAGCCCTTAGTTCCACTTTTGAACATTTTGTCTAAAATGCATTAGAATATTTCAGTGCCATGTGACTCACATGAGAAATGAAGAAATTAATCCAAGAGAAATGTTCATACTGAAAGCATAAATTTAGCTCCAGAGCCTTGGAGACTTTGCTAGTAAGTACTTGCTAACTTTGCTAATATCCTTTGCAAGTATATATGTTTGCAAAGACAGAAGACTAATGTCTTTGTTTTCTTTGGAAAAAAAAAAATAGGCATACAAGATTAGCACCAAACACATTTCCTATCTATTATTAACATTATTTAAAAACTTTACAAGTATGTGCTATGACCTTGTTACTGAGCCCTTGCTCAGCTAGTAGCTACACAAACATGAGTAAGTGCCAGTACTGAATCTTGAGCCCTAATAAACGTAGCCAAACAAATAAATACAAAAGTACAACAGTAAAGGAAGGAAAATGTTTTTTGAGGTTTATTGTTCTATTGCCGTTTAATGTGAGATATGTCTTGCTAAATTCAGAAAAGCTTTTGTGCTAAGTGGAAATATTTTTCTTGGAAGAAGATTTCCAAGTAACTTTCCTGTTAAAAATTTCATATGGCTCACAAATACCACCTGAATTTATTTGTAACACAAAACATGGAATAAAAGCAAGCCCAGCTAGGTGAACTGAAATACTTAGTCATTCCTCAAGAGTTTAATTGAATCTTGAACTGACATTACAGAAAAAAATTAACCTAAAATCATACATAGCCATGAAACTTTTGACCTGCAGATCTAAGCTATTCCAAAGGGGCCTATTAAAGACAAGAATATGCTAAAAAATTGAAAAGCAGCATTCACAACATATTTTGAATTCTAAGAAACTGAAACTTTTCTGAACTTTTAAATTTTTTTTAAGCCTCCAATGATGCTGCACAGAAGATAAAACTGTTGCAACAAATCTGTTCTTTACCTCATCTCTTTCTAGTGGTTCATCCAAATGAGATGAAAAAGGAAAAAAATATGCAGAGGACTGTTCTTTTAACCTTAATCAACAAAATACAAAGTAAATATTTTTCTGAATCATGGAAATCTTAATTTCAAGATTAAGTTGCTCTTTTCAATCCTGTTGGCTTTGTCTACCCATATTTCAACAAAAAATGATAAAAATTGCTTTTCAACCCACCTATTTCTTCAAGTATGCAACTGCCTTGTAAGAGATGAAGAACAGGGACACAGTGTAGAACATTTGCACAGCTACCTACTGTGCAGTAGTAAGGTTGGACAAGTAGCTGGAGGAGTAGTGCATATTCCAGTTACACTTGTAGGTTCTCTCTCTGTGAAGAGTCAGTAAATAATTACCTTTGGATTTCCAATACTCACACCATGAACAAGCATCAGAAATTTAGAAAATTTTACTGAAGAGGAACATTCCATTGTATTTGAAAAGTCATGGCAATCAGATGAATTCCCAGTGCCTGGAAAAGAGAAGACAACACCTGTTAATATAAAGGGTATAAAAAGGGCCTTTGGAAACTACTGATTAGTCAGCCTCACCTCCATGCCCCATAACATCATGGAATAGACCCACCTGGAAGCGGAGCAAAGCACATAAAAACCAGAGATGTGATAGAAATAGCTAACATGGGTTCACCAAGGCAAATCATATCTGAGTCTGAGTAAGCTGGTGGCTTTCTATGCAGAATGATGGAGCTGCCGAATAAGGAAAGAGCTTCTGATGTCCTCTCCCTGGACTTGAAATGATGCCACCCACATTTTGTTGTTATGTTGAAGAGATGTGGGTTTGATGGATGAATTGTTAGATGGGTAAGGAATTGATGGAATAGCCCTATCCAAATTGTTGCTGTCTCAATGTGCAGATGGAGATCAGTGATGTACAGTGTCCCTCAGGGGTCTCTACTGGGCCAGTGTTGTTTATTGATGATATAAACAGTGAGATTATTTGCATTCTCAGCAAGATATGGCTTACACCAGAATGAAGTGCAGTTCATGTACTAGAGGGCTGACATGCAGAGGGACCTTGACAGACTTGAGAAGTGCGTGTGAACAGCTTGATAGTTGAACAAGGTCAAGTGAAAAGTTCTGCATGTGGGTTGGGACAATCCCCAGTATCAGGACAGCCTGGGGTATGAATGGGTTGTGAGCATCCCTATGGAGAAGGACTTGGAGATATTGATGGAGGAAAAAAAGTACATTTGCAGCCCAGAAAGCCAATGGCATCTTGAGTTGAAGTAAAAAAAGTGTGGCCAGTAGATTGAGGAAGATGATTTTCCTCCTTTATTCTGCACTGGGAAAACCTCACCTAGACTACTGCATCCAGCTCTGGGGCTCTCAGCACTAAAAACCAGATGGATGGGTCCGAGAGGGTCCAGGTGAGGGCTTCGAAAATGGTCAAAGGACAGGAAAAACCCTCCTGTGAATAAATGATGAGAGCGTTAAAGTTATTCAAACTTTGAATATGTAAGAGATATGTGGTCTTTCAATATAAAAAGGGAGCTTACAAGAATGATGGGGAGTGGCTTTTTATCAGTACCTGTAATAAATAACAGGATTAGGGATAATGGTTTTTCAATGAAAAAGAGTTGATTTAGATCAGATATAAAGAAAAATTTTGTTTACAGTAAGTGTGGTGAGACACTGGAGCAGTTTTCTCCAAGAAGATGGAAGTGTTCAAGGCCAGATTGGATGAACCCTTGTGCCACCTGCTCTCATGAAAGATGTCCCTGCCTGTGCCAGGGAGCATTGGAACCTAAAGATTCCTTCCAACCCAAAACATTCTATTATTCTCGAACCATGAGTCCAAGAACCTCTCTGAAAGGCATTAAAATCATCTATAGAAAGGTGTTATTTTTCTCAATGGACTATTGAATCACACCCAATAAGGAGGTATAAGATACCTCAGAATTTCTATGTGGCACAATAAATAATAAATCATGAAACAACTCAGAAAATGGATCAGCTTCTTGCAAAATCTTTTTTTCAATCCAAAACAAAATCTGTACCACTCCAGGGCCCAAGAAATTGATATTACTGTTTTATACCATGAACCTGCTCTTTCTTCCTGTGGAAGCCACTGAGATTTGATAGAATCTGCACATCTTGAAAGGGACGTAAATGGTTTTGCTACTTAATGCCCTCTGAAATTGCATAGATTATAGTAATGAGATGTGTTTCAATGATTTCTTTAAATCTGCATGATATCTTTCACAGCAGATACACAGAATTTTCTGTAAGCAATCAATATTTCTATTATTGCTGCTACACTCATAAATCCTTACTGTCAAAAACAGAGAATAAGACAATGGATTAGCTTGCATACTTGATGGAAAATCATCTGAATATTCGTTCTCAGTCAGGTAGAGGCAGTGCAGTTAGCTCTAAGAGTAGTAATATATTTCTACTCTTAATTTTTTAACTGACATGGTTGGGTAGCTCATACTCAAAATTATTCCTCCTTCACACACTACATAAAAAATTTCATCTAACAGATGTAGAGATACAGTCAGATTATAGTTCAGTGAATACTGCACTTCAAGAAAAATAATGGTGTTTTTCTACTGAAAGAGTAGTCACAACCACTCATCTCCCACTTATGAGAAGAGCACTGCAAGCAGGATTTAGAAAAATTATAGGATTTAGAAAAATTTATTACTGTGGCAATTCACCTGAAATGCAGATGATTCCTTAGCTCTTGGTTGATTCTATTGGTTCTTCACTGGCTTATTTCTGCCATTGCTCCTTTTTGGAGGAACAAGTGCAGACAATGATTTGGACACATGACAGATATGCATCTGGAATTATTGTATTGGTGAAATACCTTTTGGAGCTGAACAATTCACCACACCACTGAGCTGTAACATCTAATTATCACTAGCGGCGCAAACTACTGAATTGTTCAGCTCGTCTATAATGCCACTTTATGCATTGCTTCTGTTAAAATGTTCAGTTGTCAATTACTTACAAGCTGATGGATGCCTCCATTCATCAGTCATTTGAAAGGAATACTTATTTGGAAGGAACGGATTACTCTGTGGTTTTGAAAATAGAAAGCTGAAGGGGGATTATGGTCTCTTTTACAGACCCCAGAAATCACCTGGAAAATGGCTCTTGGTTAACCATCTGCTTGACACTGATATAACATAAAAACACCTCTGAAAAACAAATTTTTGGGCTAATTTCTATAACTTTTTAAAGTGTAAAAGATACACTCCATGATAAAGATACACTCCAGACTATTTGCCTATTCTTTGGAGTGACTTAATCTCTTCTGCACTGCAATGCTCTGCAAGCTTGAATTTTGTGGAATTAATTAAATAATTGTTATAAATTTGATATTTCTTTCATATGAAAAAGCATATTTGAAGTTCTCAATTAAAAAAAAAAAAACAAAACAAAATAAAATCCAAATGCCTACCTAAACTGCATTATGTTATTTATTGTGCAGACACATTTATTTACAAACAAGTATGAAACCCAAGCATGATACAAGAGTTACTTTCTTATTTCTTGAAAACATTTTTTAAACATCTATAAAAAAATTCACAATTATGTTTTCTTAGAGGTAGAATCATAAGAAAAATCAGTAAATGACATATTTAAGTAAAATGCTTCTATTTACCATAAGTGCCTCTTAAGTGACTGTGTTATCCTGAAACAGATATATTTTGTTGGGCAAGATAATTTCTCAAGCTTGCCCTTTTTGCTTTGTTTTTACATGCCCTTTTGTTTTGTTTTTACAGATATGATTTTGAATTATTTAAAGCATGCTGTGGCCTCCATCTTTTCTTCATATCACTTGTAGGTTATAAAAAATGTTTATTTCTTAAGCAATTGTAAACATCCGACTCTCCAGTATAAGATGAGATAAATATCTCTTAAAGACACAACTCAGAAGTAGGTTCTATCTATTTCTGTAACCAGCTTATTATTTTGTTAGGTGTGTTTTTAGTGTTATACATCTTCAGTGAAAAAAAGCCCAAAGTTCTATTACTAAATAAAATCTTCCATTTCAACAGAGGTTCAATGAGCATTGGAAACCCTTCCACACTGCCTGAACAGAGCTTCTGTGAGAGGACAGAAAGCACTTCTTCTGTTCTGACACATGGGTTGTAACTAGGAGTGGAAAATATTTTATGAAAAGGTTCTAGGAATAGACTTTGTACACCAAATAGAATACATAAGAAAAAGATTGTTTCAAGTCATCTTTTTTGAGACAACATTTTTTTTTTTTAAATTAAGGAAAGACCATTTTTTTTAAATTAAGGAAAGACTATAATTTATTTCACAGTCTAGATATTTTCTATTTTAATTCTAATGAACTCATATAAGAAAATTCTCTTTACCTTTATGGATGCATCTTTCATCTGTGGAACAAAATATATTTTGCCAAGTATTAATATCACCCATGAAAGTGATAAACTTAAACTTCATTAGGGAACATGAAACATGCTTGCAGAAAGGTGGCTTCGGTCTGTTTACTTTACACTAATACCAGTAATGCTAAATAAGTGTATTAAATAACGTAAAATAAAACAAATTTGTCAATAAATGAAATAATAAATGAGTGCTCAGTGAAAATGCAAGTCTTCATTTACTAAAATTAGGCATTGATTGTATCTAAAAAGGCAGCTAGAAAGAAAAGCTTCAATGAATTTGGTTTGTGAACATCAAGACCCTTCAGCAAAGTCAAATACATCTCTGTTCAGACTCAAAAGGGAGCAAGAGAACACATGAAGAATTATATTGACAGGATCACGGCATACACAGACTTATCTCTCATTTAGCAAAGTATTTTAAGTGGTTTTTATTATATGGACCCTTATAATTGACTAAATGGTTTACAACAAGCAGCAAAAATTGAAAAACCCAGGGAAGGTATCAGTGCACAATCTCCACAAAAGGCTTTAACCAATAGCAGCATTGGTTAAATACCAATACCATCCAATATATATGAGTTGTGTTAAAGAAAGGGGAGGTAACTTTTTTTAGTTTCCTCTTCCTCCCTGGGAAGTATCCTAAATCCCTGACATAAGATTGGACCTTTAAATTTTTTCAGTATGCCATTTTACATACATAAATATTTATGTGCGTGAAAAGAGAAGAAGCTTTCTCCAGCCTGGAAGTTTGGACTCCCATCTGGGAGTAGGGATAATCAGATTTTATTCCCTGGTTCACCATTTAATTATTTGTGCAAAGTGAAACAAAATGTGAATGGATGTAATTGAGAACACCCTACTTTAGAGATCCTTATATGGTCATGATTGGGAATCTTTCATGTGATGAAGTTATAATCTTCTCAGAGGAAGGAACGGTATCTCCTGTTTCTTCCCCCAATTTCACAAGTCTGTTTCTTTGTGTTTGTACAATAATGAACACCAAACAAGTTCTCAAAAATTAAATTATTTCTTTAAAAGTAAGAACTACTTTTTTTTCTTAACACCAAGTGAAAAAAAATCAGGAAATCTCTTTGGCGCTTTCTGACTCAAACTTTTTGTTTAGCAGAAAAGATCACACACTCTCACTCAACTCTTTGCAGAACATTCACGGAACCATCAAGATTGGAAGAGACCTTCAAGATCATCTAGTACAACCATCAACCCAGCAGTGCCATGATTACCCCTAAACCATATTCTCAGGTGCCACATCCAGAGGCTTGAACACGCCCAGAGATTGTCATTCCATCACCTCCCTGGGTAATTTATTCCAGTGCCTAACCACTCTTTCAGTGAATTTTTTGTTTTCTAATATCTAATCTGAGCCTCCCCTAACAAAACTTCAGACTATTTCCTACTGTTCTTTCACTTGAGACATGGCAGAAAAGTCTGACCCCCATTTTATTACAGCCTCCTTTCAGGTAGTTGTAAACAGCTATGGTGTCTCCCCTGACACTCCTTTTGTCCCGATTAAACTTCTGCTCCTCTCATAGGACTCTCATATATTCTGGACTCCTCACCAGCTTTTTTGCCCTTCTCCGGAGATGCTCCAGCATCTCAGTGTATTTCTTGTAGTGAGTTTCATGTTTGAAAACTGGAAACATGAATCTGGGTGTGGCCTCTCCAGTGCCAATGTTGCATTCTGCTGTAGGGAACTGCAAGTTCTTTTAAAAGGGATAGTCTAAGATGTAATTAAGACAAACAAGGCAAATATTATACCTGAGAATGGTTTATTGGTAACAAACCATGCACAGCCCTAGCAAAGAAGAACAGAAAAGACAAAACAGAAGGAAGGAAAATTTAAAAAAAAAAATAGAGGTGAGTGGAGAGGGAGAGAGGAGAGAGAATTTGGGAGTGAGCTGTCACCATCCCACCAGCTGGTGGAGTGCGCATGCTCCCTGCTAGAGGGGAGCCTGGGCAGCTCTCAGAGAGGCTGCACAGGCAGAGCTCCCGCAGCGATGGGCAGCTGGAAATGAGTTAAAAGTGGGGATCTGGCAGGAGATGCAGAACCCTGGAAAAGGTTGCAGGAGGGATTACAGTGGTGGGCAGACCGGATTGCTGAAGCAGTGTGGAGAGCAGGTGGTTCAGGCAGGGATGAAGGAGATAGAGCCATTGGGCAGGAGCACAGGGAGACAGGACAATCGAGGGCTGGAACTGGCCAAGGAGAAGTGGTAGAGCAGGACACAGGCTGGGCACAGGGCTCGGAGGAGATCTCACGTGGTCAGTCAGCAAAGTGAAGTCAGAAAGCCAAGCCAAGTGTCCAGCCAAGCATCCGACAGCAGTGTGTCCAGCCAAGCATGCCCCAGGAAGCTCGTAATGCAGTCGCACAAGATCTGGCTCCTCCCAAGATCTGCTTGGTGGCAGGAGAACATTGGCCAGTCAAGTGTTAGACTGTTGGATTGCAGTCCGTTGGTGGAGATCTTTTGCCATCCAGTTAGAGAACCTCTCTAGATGACAGTGTCCTTGGCAATCTCCTCCTCCTCACAGGTAATGACTGCCTATTATTCCATGTGAGATATGAAATGGCTGTCAGGCAAAGTCTCCCCAGAGACAGGGTTTCCCTCCATCTTCGCCTAGCTGCCTCCTGGCAGTGGCATGTGTGCAGCACCCCCTCCCCTCCCCCTCCAACACCTCTGATCAAACAATGCTGAGAAAAAAAATCAAAATTAAATTGGTTCTCTGTTGCCTGCAGGGGTAAAATCATTTCCCTGGTCATGCTGGCTGTACTGTTGCTGATATAGGCCCAAATGCCTTTGGCCTTTTCCACTACCTGGGTAGTGATGATTCATGTTCAGCCGGCTCTCAATCAGTGCTCACAAGTCTCTTTCTGCTGAGAAGCTCTCAAGCTACTCCACCCCAAGCCTGTAGCACTGCCTGGGATTGTTGTGACTCAAAGGCAAGAGTTTTTTGAACCTCATGCAGTTGTCCTCAGCTCATCAATCCAGTCTTACAAGATTTCTCTATAGATTCTTCCTTTCTTCCACCCAATCAACACTCCCACCCAACTTGGCGTCATCTGTGAAGTTACTGAGGATGCACTCAAGCCCCTCATCCAAATCACCAAGAGAGATGTTAAGGAGGACAGGCTGCGTTACTGAGCCCTGGAACAAATCTAGTCAATGCTGGCTAGGCTGCCAGCTGAGTTTAGTCCCACACACCGTCACTCACTGGACCAACAAGTTTTTGACCCAATAGTGCACCTATCCAAGATGTATTATATGAAGTTAAACAAAAAATAAAGTTGCACAGTTCAAAAATCAGCTATTTGATGATTAAACCATGGATTTAGTAATACAAAATTTATACATCTGATGCATGGGAGCAGAATTAAAAATTATGAATGTGAAATGTTGCCATTCCTTCCCTTCTCCAAAACATCTTTAGCTGATTGTGAAACTGTCTGTAAGGTATTAAACTATTTTTGAAAGTAATTTTCTCTTTTGCTAGCTATTCTCATCACTAAATTTCTTTTTCAAATTTTTCCATACTTTCTGAAAAGATTTTTTTCTGAAAATTTAAAATGTTCAATGCAACATAACTTTAATATTAAACAAGTCAAAGTTAATTCAGTTAAGAGATTCACTACTAGAGTTCATCATCATGTGAAAAATATACTGAAAATTATACACACAAATAGCTGAGTTAGAATTATATTTTCAACTGTAAAGTATTTACTTAAAGGAGCTTGAAAGGGAAGGATAGCACACTAACAAAGCTTTCTAAAATTTAAAAAAGAAAAATGAATGTGATGAATTATCCAGCCACAGGCTATTCTAATTTCTTATTTCTATGCTAGGCTTAAATATTCATGTACTTTCAGTCCTTAAAACCCTCTCATATTCAAGTGAATTAACATGTCAGCAAATATAATGAATATGTATGCAATTAAGCAAGGAGTTAGTTCAATCTTTATTTTCTTTCATAAAGTACTGGACTGATAAAAATATGCTTTGGACAATGTAACATAGGAGATAAAGAACAAGGCATATAATAGAACTGCAGAAATTCCAGGGATTTACCAGACTGGGTTGAACAATTCTGCAAAAGTAATGACTTCAGGGGCTTTAACATATGACATCAGAGTCAGCTCTGAACATAAGTCAGGATTTACTGACTTAGCTTCTATGTGAGGTTCATGTGCAAGAGAGTTCTTTCTCGCCAAAAAATACAATATTTCAACTGTAGATACTAAAGGAAGGTTTATAATGTGGATACTGATGGTTTCTAATTTAGAGTTCACTTTACATGAGTATTTTGCAAAATCAAATGACCCATAAACCCAATTTGGACAATCTTACTAATTCACTCACTAGAGTAATCTCAGGCAGTACACCTAATAGAAATAAATGCAACAGAGAATTTTCTAATATGACAATATTAAACATAAATTTGTCATTAAATGTAAATGTAAATCTACCAGATCTCCTTAAAATTCAATATGTTTTAAAAGTCAAGCTTTCTCTGACAAGGTAACATATATTTCCTGCCTTTTGTGATGGGTGAAAATATTCACTAAGAGTATTCAGTATATCCAATTAGAGCAGTCAGGTTTTGTGTTTGATAGCTGCTTCTATGTGCTACTCAATTTCTTTTAGAACCATAGATTTCTAATTTCATCATTATTAATACAAAAGATGCTTCAATAGGTACCAACTGAAAGAACTGTACCAGGTGCAGCCAATGCATTTAGCTGAAAACAGACTCTCACAGCCTTCAAAAGAAAAGGGGGGGATGGAAATTGAAATGGAAGTTCATTTTGTGAGTGGCAGGTTGTGGCACACAATGATGGGTGCCAAAGGCCAAGGCCAGATTTCTGAGAAAACAGGTTCTGTGGCTGGTAGCACTCAAAGATAATAGTCTCTAATGGTTTGCTCTGTGAAATGTATGGCCTGGTTTTCAGAGTAGTTCAGCACCCAAGGAAGAAAATTACACTTTCTTTATTCTATATCTCAAAAGTATAAGCCAAAGCTTATGAAAAATCTAACTTTAGTGATGAATTCTGACTACTTTATCAAGTCTATCACCATGTCACTTTGTACAAGGTCACATAAGAAGTCCATCAGAGTGCCTGGAACTGAACCTACATCTCCAGAATTTTAGCATAGTATTTCTTCTGACATGCACAGAAATTCAAGGAAAGCACTACACCATAAACTACTCTCAATGAATGCATTCTCTTGCTACGAGACAGTGAAAAGATAAAAAATCAGAAGAGAGATGTTGCATCAGCATTTTTTAAAAGAATTTATGCATCCTATTTTTATTTAAATTCAATATGCCTTTATAAGTTGGGGTGAAGAAAGTGATTTTTCTTGTTTGTTTTCTAAGAGATGTGCTAAATGACCAGGAAATATAGAATACACTAGAGAGTATGGAGACTTCTTAATTCATTGCCTTGGTGTACAGTAAATCTATTCCTTGAACAGCTTTATTTCTTTTATCCAGCAGGATTTCACCTAATGGATGACATGGATATAAGATGGTGACTCTGTAGTGAGTGATGTTACTAGGGGCAAGACTTATCACTGTGATTCAAAGTAAAGAAAAGCAGCTCTTTACAAATAAGTGCTTTGTAAAGAAAACGGGTTTTAAACCAAACATGTCTTTCCTACCTGCAAACAAGTTCATTGCTGTGAAGGATGTAAACTTACAACATTGCTTTGACTGGGTCATTCCACTTCACTCCCACCCAACAACTCCAACTCTGGGTTCATTCCAATCCTGAGTGGAGGAAGTAGGAGCAAGCTAGTACCCCTGACGTAATAGTGATAAATTGCTCCAAATATACCTATGTGTTCTTGTCAGTATTGCAGATTTGATGCAAGCCCGAACTGAATTGAAGGTTGGCTTGTCACATTTAAACTGATGTGCTCTTTGATGGCATTTGGCTTCTAGCTTAAGCTAAGATATCAGGGCTTAAGAATAAGACAGATATTAAAGAAAAATGGGGGGTCAGGAATTGTTTGATTGTTTGTTTTTGTCCTAGACAAACAAAGAAAATTCTGCATGTGAACACAATATAAAAAAAAAAAACCAAAAAAGATATTTGCCTCCATCTGCAAATAAGAGATTCTGGACTCTGAATTTTCCATATCTATTTTTTTTTTCTCCTTGAAAATTATTACAATTATAAGGCTGAAAAGTCAATAATACTAACTATGCCAAAGATAAAAGAAGAAAGATGGTACAAATAACAACTTTAAAGTTTATAATTTAAAACTGGTTGAAGGAAAGAAATTCCAAAGAAAAATTGGGCAGAGAGGGCTGTGGGGAAAGACAAAAGACAGACAGTAACAGTAAAAATGCAAAGGAAAAAGGGATAAAGAGATGCTAGATGGGCAGTAGCAGCAGTGTGAGGATGGGCAGGTAGTTTTCACTAGTCAAAGCTTAATATGACATTGCCATATAAACTAAACATATGAGATCGCTTCAAGAATTACCTTCTACCTTTCTGTGTAAATCTGATGACACCACTACAGGATTCTGTACAGTCTCAGAGACTACCAAATGCTCGATTTTATTCTCAAGAAACTGTGGAGGTGAGTCAATCCTTGAGAGGAGTTTTATTTTTTGTTTAGTGACAATGACATCAGTACGATTAATTCATGGCTGGGCTAAGTTTACCAGTTATTGTAATGACCTTGCAACTCCCTAAGTGCACGCACACACACACACATATTCAGAGACCATAAGGGTTTTACTGCCTGTAGTCAAGGCCGTCTTTGACAAGATAGGCTGCCTGGACCTGGTTTACAGCTGTGAGAAAAGGCTATGAATAATGCCCCCACTCCCCCACCTTGTCTAGGAGCCCTCGCAGCTGTGCCAGCACCTGGTGATATACAGTGCTGGTCTAGATTGTGACTCACAGATTCAGCTCCCTGACTTGACCTCTTGGTCTCAATGAGAATCCTGGCCAGCCCTGGTCACCATGAGGGACTTGACCTGGTCATCCTGTTCCCTTGAGGGTGAACTGCACCTGCTAGGGTCGTTTCCTGCTGTGCCCTGCCTTGCCCTGACCTGCCCTGCCCTGTGTTGGAGTTGCCCTTGGTTCTACTTCCCCTGAAGAGCACCTTTCCCTGCCATTTTCTGAAAATATGATTCTAAGTCTCCTCTGACTTGGCTGACAAAATTTTGCCTTGAGATATGAAGCCCTAGATTGTTTTTTCCAGCTTACATTGTTTCTTCCCCAGTAGGAATTTCAAGGGCTGGTTTTGCTTCTATTTCACACTGTATTTCAGCCCAGTGAAGAATTTTATGAGATAAGAATCATAGCATGTAGCTCTCAAAGATCCTCCCCGAAGGTAACAACATGGGCATCATTGAAATATAGTCAAGATAATATGAATTCCAAGTTCTGATGAAAAAAGGCAGTCATGTTTGTAAATTGACTACTCAGATGACTGGGAAGCTCTTGAAAATCAAAGTACCCAAGAACAGAAGAATTCAGGGATGACTGGAAAAAAATCAATGTATTCCCAGTAGAAATATCTTATGGCTGAATATAATCCATGGACTGTAAGGTTTTCATCAGTTTTCTGTTATTATTCTGTGCAAAAAAACCTTGCCTTTTATAACATGTGATACAAACAAAAAAAAACATTAAGCTGCTGTGGTAACTGTGAGTTTATTGACCTGTAGCCTAAATCCAGAATAAATGCCACAACGTCTGTATCCACTGAAAACTTATTAACACAAAGTCACCAACAGTGAAATTAGAACAGTGATGCATAACTTCCCAAATATCCCTCCATGAATGTGGTCATCCGAAGAATTCAGAAAGAGCTGACTGGTGATAGTTATGGCTTTCGGCATATCTAGGGTGCCTTCATCTCCAGAATTTCAAACAATATCTCATACACTTTGTAAAACCTAATTTAACCAAGATTTGTAGCTTTATAACAGAGAGCTAAAGTATATAGAGAACATTTTAGCCATCACACACAGAGAACAGCTGCCAATCAGTAAACTAAATTAGTGCTTCAGCACATCTCTAGACCAGAAAACCATGAAAGAGTGAGGAAAGATAAGATAAGATCAGACGGAAGAAGGAGGCAAAAGGGAAGGGAAAGGGAAGGAGGAAGAGAAGGAAAGAGGGAAGCAGAAGTGAAACAAAAAGGGAAAGTGGAAAACCTCACCTCATCCCAGAGGTTCCTGCTTTCCGAAAATACTTTGTGTTGAAACCATGTAGGATACACTTCCCCTCCATCAATTGTTTCATTGGTAGTACAAGCATGGAGTCCCAAAGAGCCCTGGCCTGTCAGACATGAATATCACACAAAATTGTAGATATAATGCTGACTATTGAGGATATCAGAGCATAGATCTCACCTGGAATATTCATGGAGATAGAAAAAAAAGAGTAGACATGGTACTAGTGAACATTATAGCTATGGTTAGAAATGTCACATAAACATTAGTACATTCCAAATATTTACATTGGTGGCTCAATGGAAGGAATTTTCATTTTCCTGGCCTTTTCAGCAATTTCACTTCTTTAAATTGGTTGGCAATATCTGGCCATGACCCTTTAACTTTTCATTTTCACATGGGAGACCCTTAGAGAACAATCTTCCTCCACAGATTTTAATTAAGTTTAAAATTTGAAGAGAAAGATCAGTCTTATGCTGTGTTAAATACAGAAAATTCAGAAAAGTACAGGAAGAACAAATAGGTTCAGTAAAATAAGTATGATACTTTGAACACTTGGGAGAGAGAAGGGTCATAATGGAAAGGACCTTAGAAATCCCTTATCTTGCTTTCATTAAAATACCTTTCTCCTACTTAGTTACTGGATGGAATGGTGCTCACAATCTGGGATTTCAAGACTATTATTTTACAACCATCAGCTTCAATACATTTCATGCCCTTCATAACTGTACTTCTAAATTAATTAATTAATTAATTGAAAGCCTTTTAAAATTGTTCCTTTCAGTATTAAAGCATTGACAAGAAGAGTAAATTATTGTCATTATATAATTTAAGTCCTAGGGTAAATTCACGTGCCCTTTTCCCAATAACAACATAGAAAACTGATTTCATGGAAAATAACTGTTTCAGGGTAGCAGCTTCCCAGTATGACCTGTTGATGAGTCCTGAAAGTCCTTAATGTCACTGAACACATTTTTAAAGGAGTTATCCAGGTATCTTGGCAAAAGAGGATCACTTTGCCCATGCAAAGGCAGATTTCTACAGCAGCACATTATTTTTCAAAATTTGATGTAAGAGAGGTTTTCAACTGCAAAATATTTCTCATTAGGATTTGTGTTAGAAGCAAACCTTCTTAGAAATGTTCACACACACAAAAGAAGCCTACAAAACACTCTATTTTTTTCTTATTTTGGTTTGCTTTGGTTTTTGCTTTGGTTTTTTGCTTTTTGTTTAGCTTGGGTTTTATTTCTTTTTTATTGTTTATTTTTATTTTAAACTTGAACAAAAATTTCTTTTAAATGCGTCTATTTCACTAATATATCGCTATGAACTTTTTCAGGGGATTTTCCTGATGTTATTTTAATTTTTTTTATTTTCCTTTTGCCTCCTTAAAAACACCCTGAAATTTTTAAAGGAAGACATAGCTAATCTTTAACAGTTTCATTTTTTTATGTGAGCTTTTATTGTGTATTGGTCTTTTTTCTGATTTTCTTCTGGAAAATAACTCACAAACCTAAGAAATCCTTATCTTATATCTAGAATGTTGAGGGTCAGTCTCAGTCCAGTATGCAAGTTATAATCCTGGATTGGGATCCCATTAGAAATTTTTATATATGGAATTCATTAACCAATAATGATAATATAGGGTTTGTGGTTTCAAACATGTACAGCTCATAAAGTTTGCAAGGTCTAAGGGATTTAGTTTCCAAAATTACTGATTAAATGTTTAATTGCCTTTAAAAAGCAGCATTCAGATAATAATTATACATGTACACAAAATAAAAAAACCCAAACACAAGCAATGTTCACAATAATACCTAAAATCTTCGATGATTTTTTATTTTTTTCAGAAATAATATATTCTATTGTATTTATATTTCTCTGCAGAAGATTTTATAATTCAAGGGACAAAAGGAATGGCATAAAATGGTGCCTCCAGACATGCAGGCAATTTCTGAGGAGTAAGCCTTTTCTTGTGGGATGAATAATACTTGAGGCATTATTCTTATGTAAATTATAATAAAAGCAGAAATATAATAAAAGTTAAAAAGCATATGTCATATTAAATATATATTACATGTACCAAATATATAAATTACTAGAATCTATGAAAATAATAAAATTCCTGTTATTTGAAAGACATCTATCCATTGGAAGCACATTCTGGTCTTACAAGAACTTTCCCTGCCACTGCAGTTTCTGATGGCTCCCTGGGCAAAAGCCAAAAAACAATGCCACCACAAATAAGTAATAATTACTTGAAAGCAGCTGTCTCAGTAAACATGGGTTTTTAAAGATACTATGATTTAGGCAGATCTAGAGATGTTTAAGGTTAGTTTTAGCCTTTTATAACATCAATACCTTACAGGTGTCTTAGATTTAATATAGAAAATGGAGGCATATCTTTATAAAGTTAGACTGCTTTTTTGCCAAGCTAAATATAACATGGGACTATTAATTGGATGTCTTAAGTATTTTCCATACAAACCAGAAGCTGTTACTTTACAGTATATGTCTAAGGGCTGAAATAATTAATAAATTGTTATTTGCTTTTAGGACTCTGAAGGGAATGTAATACTCTTAAGAAACCTAGGCAAACATTATGCTTAATCCAAAGTTATTCTGAACCTGAAGCTTTAGCAATTTGAAAATGTTAATTTTCAGGCAAATCCTACTGTAATTCTGGATAAAAATTTGTATTAGCTAAGGATTTAGAATTAGTTTAAATACACATAGATTCTGGCATAAAGAAATGAACCATAGGTGATTTTGAGATAAAATATTCTGTCCTTAAGTAGGCATAAAGTTAAAAAAAAAACACGTAAGCAAATAAAAAGTATTTATCTTGATAAAGGTACAGTTTTAAAATATTATCAAGCTGAAATATTGTAAAACAGGATTTACTGCAACAATAATTTAAGGTAATAGCAAAGATGTCATTTAAGCAATTTGCAAATCGTATATTTCCTTGCTGTGTTTGCAAGATTACCTTGTGAATCATCAGGAACCATAACTCAAAAAGCTTTTGATTTACATTTTCTTGAGACCTAAAGGCAAGAAAGGACACTATGGATAAGATGAATAACTTGATGATCTACTAGCTTCAATAAAGAAAATGCTGCCTT
Source organism: Melospiza melodia melodia (assembly GCF_035770615.1). Taxonomy (NCBI): domain Eukaryota; kingdom Metazoa; phylum Chordata; class Aves; order Passeriformes; family Passerellidae; genus Melospiza; species Melospiza melodia. The sequence goes on from NC_086226.1 coordinate 48,040,913, forward strand.
TTCCCAACTGGCTCAAGTTAGCACCTGATACATTCTTGCAAACTACCATATAGATATACTGCATGGTAAAAGACTGTCTGGATCAGTCTGTGAGAAGATTTTTCATTATATTTATAAATAAATATAATTATGGTTCTGAGAGTGCAAAACCTGAGATGTACAAGAGTTCTGGTTCATGAATATATTGGTGAAAATAATTTTAATAATTAAAATGTGGTATTTAGACTAACTTTGTCTAATATTTCTGTCTACATCACAGGTTTATTTCTGTGGAGGCTGCACATTACTGCTGAATGTCTGCTTCATTCCATTCAGGTTAAGCTCTGTCTGCAATTACTGAAACATCAGCGTGCCTTCTTGTAGCATATTAAGTAGTGTGGCTAACATCTGTTCCGTATTTATTTGTTATTTTTCTTCTCAAATAGAAAATGAACACTGGAGGTTTATTTATTTATTAATTTTATTATTTACCCCGTGTCTTTGTGGAGATTTCCAGAATGTGCTGCTATGGATTTGCATTAGAAATCAGGATCAGGAAAGAAAGCATCCCTACACCTGGATTAGATAACCGCGGGGATCTTGTTGGTCCTCAGTTCCTAGGGGACACTATTCATGAGAATAAATAAACCACAGGATTTAATCTTAGACAACAAACATACACTGTGCTAAAGCAATGGAAGGGCTGACACCAGCTTTCACTGTAGGGTTAAAGATTACTTTTTCAATAGTTTGCGCATGGTCTACTGAGTTCCATGAAGACAAGGAACGCATCTGCAAATTTGGCCATATCCCATCTGGCAGCCATGTAAAAAGGGAAAACAGGTGTGATATTTTCAAGTAATCTATGCTGTAGGGAAATCTGTTATGTGGGTACGTAAAGCCCAATGATTTGCTTCAGTTTGTGTAACTCTTGCAAATGTACACGTCATAGAAGAAAGTATATTTATTCTGAAAAATAGTAAAAAATTGGTTTTGATAAAAACCTGTGGTTAAGAATACAATCTATTTGAAATGCTTATGCTAGAAAATATCAACCAGCAGTCTTCAGAAAAGAGGTTTCCAGTTGAAATTCAGAATACTTTTTACCTCTTCTTGGACTAGAATAATCTTTGAATAACTATTCTACCATGGCTGGATGCTTGGGACACACATACATTGATGGCACACAATGTCTGTCCAATCCCTTCTCATTTCCCTACAATTCAATTTTCTCACCTTTCAATTTCCTGCCATTCCTTCTCATTTTTGGGTTGGAAAATACAGTTACAGCATAAATATACTTTATCATTCATTGGAATCTAGCAATTTCTGATGCTCAGCTAACTCCAGTATAAATCTCTTCTGCAGAGTCTACAAGGGTTTGGTGTCATCTTTAGATGGTCTAAAAATCCTGTAGGAATTGGGTATGATAACAAATCTTTCCACATTTATATGAAACTCAAAACTTCCCTTTGAGACCCTGTTTCGTAGACAGTAGCAAATTTAAAATTCCTGCTATTCCTACTACTCCCTCTAACAGAAGGGAATAATGTAAAACAAAGTCATTTCACAAATGACAGTAATCTTATTAAATTGTGAACTTGAAAACTGCAGCGATAAATTCAGTGCAAGAATGTTCTTGCACAAACTGTAATGTAAATGTAAATAATTGGGAGAGTTATCTACTCTTGGAAAGCCCTATATTTTGTAACTTCCTAGTCCTAGATGTACATGGTCCACTTTCCACAAAGAAAAAGTTTTTGGTGCCTTTTTTTAGGAAAAGAAAGGAAGAAAATGGACTCTGCAATTTAGGTTATCAAAAAATAACAAAAACCCAAAACCAAGACAAACCAACCAAACAAAAAACCAAAACCAAGACAAACCAACCAAACAAAAAACCCCAAACAAACAAAAACAACAACAACAAAAAATACCACCAGGACACCTTTACTAGAAAAACAAGATCATAAAAAATCCAAGCTCTGGTGTCTTTCATCAAATGGATGGCACTCACTATTGAACATGAAATTACAGGATTAAATAACTGCTTCATGGTACTTTGATCTTGATTCCTTCAAATATTTTCCAACACTCCCTACAAGGAAACACCAGACTGTAGATCATTTTAAGAAAATAACTTGTGGAACATTCTGGTCATTTCTTTTTCAATAAAGATGATTAATAAAACCTTTATTATGAAATTTGTAATGTTAGGAGAGGAAATAATACTTTCTACGATAAGAATGAATCTTTCAACATTTCTTTCAGAACAAAAAGCTACACTTCAATCTTTAGTTAGGAGGTTTTTGCGCTGCTATTATTTTTTTCCCCTAAACCCGTTCCCTCACTGGACTCGTGCTACATAATGCATTCTAGGAAGAAGTCAAATGCTTCTTGGTAGCACTTAATAGAGTCATAGTGGTGAATGAGAAGCAGTGATTACATGCTAACTTAAGAATAATAAATGAGACTACTGCTCCATAAATTGGAGAATTCCACCATTTCCAAAGAGAAGCACTTAACAGGAAAGGTTGACAAGTGCAAAAATATCCAGTAATCATCCACAGACGTCTCTGTGGATGATGTCTTACACATCAGATCTTCAAGAGACCTCCCAGTAACTAGGAGCTTAACAGACAAACTGATGGACTGCTCCAAAGAAGTTAGTGCAAATAATTTGTCAGGCAACAATGTGTTATCTGCAGGTATCTCAAAATACCTGGCACACAGTCAAAAGCACTTTGAACTCCAAGTTCTATTATCACTTTGGCAAGCAGAAACTTTTCAAAGTGAGTTCTTAGAACAAGAAAAATCTAAGTTTCTCTGCACAAATGTCACTTCTAATGGAATGTTTCTGACTTAAAACTTGTTTTGGAGAATTCATTTCTATGAATAATACTCAAGCCTCTAAAACAAACTGCTGTACTAGAGCCATATATTACAGATCTTGGATAACTCTTACAATAAGAAATGCATCAAATCAATTATATCATCAAGAGAAAGTCTTTGGAGTAACACTTCCCCATATTTATTTTATCTGGCTAGCCACTTGTTATTTCTTCCCAGCAGGCTCATGCATGCAGATTATGTAAAGGAAAACACAAAATCAGTGGGTTGCAAGAAACTGGATTTTTTTTTTCCTTCATGGATATTGACCTGGAGCTGTCTGAATTCCAAGAAACTTATTCAAAATTTTTAATGAAAAAACAAATTTCCTTTGATTGTCTCCCTTTTCTATGAAACCCAGTCTGAAATTTTCTTGTCTGCGTGTGCAACAAAGGTTAAAAAAAAACTGACCAACAGAAAAACTGACCAACAATATAACCAGATGAGTAAACTAAATATCAAGAATCATAATACAGTTGCTGTATTTTTCTGAGTTCCTAGAAATCTCCCTAAAGCTGTGATAACCTAGGATTCAAGTGTTAAAATTCTACAATGGTTATCTTTGCACATAAAGAAAAAAGAAGGAAAAACAAAGACCTGCACCATCAGCAGTGAGAGTGAAGACTCAGAGGTAAGAAAGAGGGAAGAAGAAAAAATTATTCCACTAGCATTGAAAATTACCAAATATTCAACCATATTTATGATCTTTCTGCCCTGTTTGGAAACACAGTGACAAGCTATAAGGATGAGGAAACAAAAGAATTGTACCAAAAAGAACGTGCATTCCTCAGTTGTATGTTGTTAAAATACTTACAGGTAAATATCGATGTAAAGTGATTGTGATTAGTGACACTTTTTGTGACAACGCAGTATTCTCTTTTCCATATTTGGGATATGTACCATAAAACTGAAAACTGCTGTTGATTAATTTCAATTTCTAACAGAAAACTTCTCAACTACCAACTAATTAGAAATGGATTTTTTTGCAGCTGTAAGATACTGGAGCCCTCTGACAAGACTCAACAAGTCCTTCAAAAACTTAGGCAAAACTAGAAAATTTAACACACTCCAGAAAGCAGGACTGATACAGGGAACAAGGGGGATATGACATGCAGATATGATGTGCAGCTGGTACCTCAGTTGATTTTAGAATGACAGCAGCAGACAAACTGGGGAGGGGGAAGAAGCCTTCAGCAACTCTGCAGAAATGCAAGAGCTTCTGTGCCATTATTTGCACAAAATGGTTCTCAGTCTTCTGTGGAGAATACAACCATAGTTTACAGCAGAGGGTCTCAGAAGATTCAGAAAGCCTTTGGAAAAGTTCTCTACTATTGTAGGGGATATCATGACTGCTGTGAAATAAAGCATAAGCATAGGAAAAGAGTTGAGTATTAACCACTGAAACATTCTCAGATATATTTTTAAAAAGTGAGGTCACAATAAAATAGAAATGGCTGTATTTATGACTTAGATCTTTTATGGGTCAGATGTTCCAGAAGTGCAAAAGATTAAATATAAAAGAGGAAGACTAGAAAAACATATATGCTTACCTCAAAGGTTCTGGAGATTAACAATTAAGAAACACAAATGGAGGGAAAAACATGTGATGGAGTTTAAGAACTATTCTATGACCTAAGCACTTAATGATTTTGGAAGTAGCTCTGGGAGTGCTCTTTCCAGCAAACGGTTTTCCTTCACAGCCTTGGTGGTTCTAAACGTGCCATCAACCAGAAATCCTTTTGAAGTTTTCTTACATCATGTTGTACAAATTCATAGATTGGCAGAGACTGTTCTTATTCTTCCGGAGAAATAGCCCGAGCCCAATCTAGCTTTTCCTATATGACAGCATTGAAAAAAAAGCAGAGAAGATGAAGTCAAACAACGAAGTACACATTTCCTTAAGGTTTGTCATCTTTAATTTTTCAAACTTAACTGTTAGATTAGATGCACAACTTCCCCAGATGAAGTTTTACCTCTTCATCTTTGTGTCCTTTGTTATTTTGTTCTGACCACAAGGGAAAAAGACAGTAAGTTTAGAAAATTTATGGTGCTGATACATGTGCACATCAAAGATGCCATGACAAAAGCATCATCTATCAATTGTATCTTGAAAATGGAATAAATAACCTTATTAGATGTCTCAAACTGCTGGTTGGTAAACATAGAAAAATGTCACATGACAATGAAATTTGTCATCCACTGGCTTAATGGACAGACAAAAAGAGGGACATATCAGTTTTTGTATTTAAGTAGGGACTGGAAAAAACAGGTCATCTAACTACCTTCTCCTATGAGAAAGGGGAAAAAAATCTGATCATTCAAAGTTTTGGAATCCAAGCAAGGGACATTCATTTTACTTAGTGATTACTTACCGAGAGGAAATTCTTACACTTAAAGGCATTTTTTTTTTCACTGAATTCTGCTCCCTGACTATACACAATATAAGTTTGTGATTTCCAGCGGAAAAACTCCTTGTTTAGCCTTATTTCTTCCTGTGACAGTAGTCTCCAAATTTGCATGAACACATGAGATGACCACTATATCCTGAGTCCTCTCACGATGCAGGCTACCTGCAGAATACAAAGAAGTTATCTAAAAGTCAGTTGTTTTCTATTTTCTTTTTCTTCTGGATAAAATATGGGAGTGAACCTAATTTTCTCCTTACCCTGAAAATAGACAGTGGCTCAGCAAACCTATGTGACAATTTTAGATTTTCGTATGTGGGTCAATTTGTGTAAAAGCAGACCAGTGCAAAAGGAAGAAGTATCCTCTCTAGCACATTGTGATTGCCTCAAGCAAGTGAAAGCTTGCTGCATTTAAATTGAAGGCTTTTCCCTCTGCCTCTAAAAAACGTTATTTTAAGGCGTGAGAACAGAGAGTGTCTGTAGGGAAAGAAGAAAGACAATTTGTCTGGGTCTTCAGGAGGCTCTGTAAACCTTTGGATGTGGAATGAACTAATATCACCTATTCATGAATTTTTAATAGAGTTCCTTAAGCATCAGAGCACACACAGCATTTACCATGAACATCCAGAGACCTGGCCTTTGATGGGAATTCATCTCAATACTTTCAGCAACTGCACTGTACCTATAATATGCAATTTTGGCAACTTGATTCTGCTGTTACCAATCAAGGAACTACATTTTAAAAGTACACATTCACTGAGGTACATTTCTTAATTCCTTGTCTGGCTTCTGATGAACAGAACTTGAACTTCATGACAGACTTGTAACCTAGTTGTGAAAGAGTGACTATTTCTTACGTGAGCCCATACTGCATGCAAAAAAACCCTTCCACCATCAACCATCAACTTTCAAGTAACTTAAAAAAGAGACCCATCTACTTTCTTACTTCAACTATTACCTTAAAATTAATTTAAAAAAAAAAGAAAAATAAAAAAGTGTTCTTCCTATGCATTATGAATTACCAATGAAGTAAATTTAAAAAAACCCACAGATTTGAGAAACAAATGAGAAGGAAAACTTCCCTTCATCCCCTGTTTAGCATTGTGTTTATCACAATGCTCAATGATTTAAAATCAGTCCATCAGAAGTAGCACCCCTAAACTAGGTTTTTGGTTACCACTTCTGAAAAGACAATAAGGTCCATTGTAAGATGCAGAAGCATCCTGCGCTGTCACTGAAAACTTGGACTTGTTTACTTAACTGAAATAGCTCTGTCCCAAAGAAGGAAGTACTAACTAAAGAGTATTTTGAATTAACAAAAAAGGTGACAAATATAAGGCCTTCCTTTTGTATAAGGGTTTTCCTATGTAATACCAAAATACTCATGCACATGCAATCCCAAACCATGTGATTATCCATTATGACAGCTGTTTCCAGCAAAACTGTAAATAACTGTATCTATTCTAATCATTATATAGTATAGTATGTATAATATATAGTATCTGACTTCAAGTTCAGTCTGTGAGGAAATGAAATATTTCAACCATTTTTCAATGTAGAATTCCTTAAGTAACTTTTGAAGCTTCCCACTTGTCTTTCATTACTTAACTACTGTAGATATTAATTTTCCTAATGACTGTATCTCTTAAATGTCCCCTTCTTATGTTATTTTATTTAATAATATTAACAATTAAAACATTTTATATATGTTAATATATTGAAATGTTAAAATTTTATGTATATTATGTCTGCATAATGTTATTTTTAAAAGTAGATTCATATTAAAGTATTTAAGAAAAGTGAACTCTTGGTGCTTAAAAAATGTTGACTTGTTTTCCTACAAAGTAAAGGAAATTCAAAATCATATGGCTATGTGAGATATCACTTAGTCAAAAATGGTATCTTGTCTGTAAATACAATTTTGCAGCAGTCTCTGGAGAGCTACACAAGCTGGCTTGTGTTATGTGAAAGGAAGGAGAAAAAAATCCAGGACATTCATAATTAAAAGTTTTGTCAGAAGACAAATATGAATCCTAAACTAAAAGAAAGAAGTTAACAGAATTACAGAAGTGGAGAGACAATAACTAAACTGTAGGGGAAAATATATATTTATTTAATGTCTTTTGTAGAGCTATGACTTTCAGTGCTTGAGGATTAGATCTTCTGTTCATATTTGCTAAAACAGTTTATTGCTGTAATAATTAACAGGCATCAGGAATTAAAAATTACTTAAAATGAGAATACAATACTATCCCATCAAAATATTTGATCATATTTTATTACTATGTTTTCAGGATCAAAAAACAGACTTCCAAACTTCCTTGAGTTTTCCACTGACTCGGTTTCATCTTTGTTGTTTTTGTGTTAGAGTGCTAAGAAGTCTGAAGCCAGTACACCCAGAGCCTGGGCGCAATGAAAGTAGCACCCAGGAAAGGGAAATCAAACACATGCTGCCAAAAGATGACAGTTACATAAGTGATGTTAAGGTTTTTATACATTAATTCTGTTTACCAATGTGTTCTGGAGATGCAGAAGAATCCCACCCCTTTTTTCACATATAGCATGACAAAGGAATGAAGTAGACATGTAAATTAAATTTCTATCAAGAAATTGAGATTAAAAGAGATATATTTTTCATCTTGGATTTTTGTGTTTAAATCCTGAAATCTCTTTAATTCCATCCCCCAAACTTCAGATAACCATATTCTAAATTTACCAACATATTTTCTTATCTGTTTCATATATCAAATTTAGTGTTGTTTGGTAATTCAAATTAAAAAAAACATGAGTGCATTTAGAAATTTTAGTGCTATATATTTCAAAGGCTATTGATGGTTGCCTTGAGAGTACCATCTATGAATGGAAATTAAACAGAATGCACATTATATCAGACCTCACTAAGCACAAAACATTTCCTAATATAGCTCTAACATGTGAATATGTTGGAATAAATGAAGACAACTTATGTTAATTCTGCCATTTTATTTGTATCTCACATCTCCCTTAAGGAGAAGTGGTATATTTCATTTGCCCATATTCTCAGCAGATTCCTTCTGTACCTATAATATATGTACATGTACATTTTTTCTTCTTTTCAGTGCTACCCTATTACGTTATTTTCCTACCAAGAGATGGCTAAACATATTAGATTGATTATTGCTCAGTCGTCATCAAAAAAAAACCACCACTTTCTTGAACTACTATTTATGTCAATAATCAGTACGCTATGGCTGCTGCACATTAACATTTCATTATTGCTCATCTCTCTGTGCTTGAGTGTAATAGTGTGTGTATTTTCTCTGGAACAATTCACTGAACCAGTGAAAAGTTGACTGTGCCAGAGAGGACTGAACAGTTAAAGCCAGCACACTAAGCATTAGCAATGTAAGGCATATGAAAATGAGGAAAGCAGGGCAATGGATGCATTCTGTTGGCTTTGCTATTTTCTGCACACCTTTGAAACTGAGAGGAAGTCAGCATTCTTATTTTGCACAAACCACAGGACTCACTAGTCCCACTTAGCACAAGTTTAGCAAAAGATTAATTTCTCCTCAGAGCTGATCTAAATGTGTGAGGTTTGTGTTACAGTGTGGGGGGCTGCTACAGAAATATGGTCTTGACAATGTGCATGGGCACTCCTGAAAGACTCTAAGTCTTGTTTCAATGTCCTTTGGATCCTGGCTGTACGAAGTTCTTCACAATTTGCCACTCATTCAGTCATTAGGAGCTGAAATAATTAGGCTAATGTGTTTTTTCCTTGTCATATTTCAAGTGGACTATATAATGTTTCAGTCCACAACATTCAATTCCTATTGCGGTTACAATAAATTTACTCAAAGTGTAAGCTGTAAGACTATATGTAACTTATATACATACAGCTCATATAGCTGTAACATTGAATTTCTTCATTCAGGGTTTGGGATGTTCTGTGGGTTTTTTACTTGTTTCTTTTAAGAGTACTTCTTGCTATTCGTACTAATGAATTATTACCTTGACAAGACCTTTGCATTAATTGTTCTGATTATTTGGATAAAAACCACAAAATGCCCTACCTTCTATTCTGGCTAGTCATACAGCCAAATTATGAGCAGCATACCTCCATCTGTACAGGACACATGCTTCAGTGGCAGACAGAAGCACAGCATTAAAGACACTACAAGTGTAGTCAGCTAGAATTTTAACTCAGGGGAACCTGTGTCAAAGGTAGCACTAACAATGCTCTGTCCTAGAAGGCTGAGAGACAATGCATAGCATTTTGTTTTGCAAGCTCTGTACACCGTTTAGTTTTTCTTTCCTAAAAGGAAAATGGCAATGGAGAGGTGACAAATATATAGTTGTAATGCTAAAGTTGTCACTACCAAATGGTGAGAAAGCTAAGAATCGCACTCAGGACCAACTGTAAGTGAAAAGTTCATACACAGGAAAAGCTCCTAAAACCTGTATGGTGGCAAAGATATTATTTAGCCCTTCATGCATTAAGCTGAGTCTGGGAATTCTTAAGATAGTGGAGCTCACAGAAAGACTATGAAAGTGATCCATTTTTGCACGCAATTATTTTTCAAACCTACTTTCATAAAAAAGATTACCTGTCTCCCTTGGAAGCTTTGTAAATTCTACATTTTTTGTATTGGCAGAAAAATTTGGAATGTATCTGGAAGCTCATGTGTGATATGAAGTGTGTTTGGAAATTCATGTATACTCTCTCTAATTAAAACACAAATATAAAGAACACTGGATTTTTAATCCAGTTGTGTTTTGGGAAGTAATGCTTCATTTAAGAAGAATAAACAATATTTAGGGGAATAATTAATTTTTCTATTTTCACGTGCCTTGAAAAAGAATTAAATCAGAACTAAATCTTGACAAAACTAAACACCACCAAATGACAGCAAATGCTTATCTACTTTGTCCCATTAACAAGACTTGAAGTAAAAAAAATGAGAATGTTAAGCGTGAAACTTTTCTTAAGTGAAGGTTTTTCTAAACTGTCACATAACATTTAAAAAATATTTTTAAAGTTCTCATGGTGGATAGAGCTCTCCAGAAAATTCATTCTATAAGCTTGAGTGTGCTGGCCTTTAGTTTAAGGTTCTATCTATAGACTATTTGAAATAAGTCAATTTTTCATTGTCTTTAGCTTATTTGAGAAGTCAGGTTTTATATTTGTTCACCAATATGAAATTACTTCATTCACTATTTAAAATTATTTCATCAATTATTTGTATTAAAAAGAAGAAGAGTTTTTTTCTGCTACACTTTCATCAACTACATAATGTGAATATTTTAAATTCACTGTAGCTGGTCTTTAAAGTTACATTGTTCTTATTCTATGCTTTGGTGGAAAGTTCTAATGCTTCCCAAGCTTAAAAAAAACAGTCTTGCCGGTATTCTTTATTTACAGTTGAAAATGAAAGTCACTTAACAAATGCAATTATTCTTGATCAATTGCATTTATTCCCCATCCAAAAAATAATCTCAGACTTGAATGTGGCCATGGGCCTTTGCAAAAACAGTTGGTTTAAGCTTCAAAGAAAATCCCTCTTTCCCCTCCATTAGCATGGGGATTTTTTGTACAAGAGAGAATCTTACAAAGCCTATGAGTTGGCATAATGGCACTGATTCTGTGGTTGTAGGACACTTCCTAGTTAAATAATTATCTTCTTCATAATGACAGGTGATATAACAACAGGGTAGCAATATGAAAAGAAAGCAGTATCAAGAAGAAAGTTTCTAGACCAATAGGTTATTCTTTTCAATAAATGTGGAGCACAGCCATTCCTTCTCTCTGTCCCCTCTTTCATGAGGAATTTGTCTTGGACAGGCTTGGAGTTACCAGTCTTTTAAGTACTATTCAGTCCTTTAAGTACTATTATATGACGTTTTCCAAACCATGGAATAGACATAATGGCAAGGAACAGATACCTTTTGTAAAGGATAAACAGCACAGTGTGGTGTTTAAGTCATGCATTATTAAAACTGTTTCCCAAGGAGCCGGCTCATTTAAGTAATTAGAAAGTAGTTTGTTAGTTTTCCATCCTGAGGCCAAGCTGAGAATGGATAACTACCTAATAAAGCTTTTTGCCATGAAAATGGCTGCTTCCATAGGTTTGATTTTGAAGACTTAGTAAATAGTTTACTGTAACAATGTTTAATTTTTGAAAAATCTGGACATGAAGTATAAGAGAGGTGCAGTTATTAGGAACCAATTATAAGAGAAAATTAGTTATGTTTACTAGCCATTACAAACTGGCTTTCTATTATTCAGAACATAGAATAGTTTTTATGTAATAGTTTTTATTTGAGAAATCATAAGTAAGTAGCTTCATCTTTCCTTCTGCTCTGTGATATTTTGTCTCCTTTCAGCTGTCTAAGCATTTAATGAACAGACCAAGGTCATCTCTTGCTAATCCATTATTATTTAAGCAACGTGTACTTCCATTCTTACCTGGTCTAATAAAACAGGGCAGAGGAAGTAGCTAGGGGTGGTTCCTTACATTAAAAAGCATTTTCACCTTTTAAAGAGTGTTATGAATATTCAGAACCAAAAAAAAAGTATCTAAATAATCCATTGTTGAAAATAATATTTTGGCAAGCCAATGGGTGAAAGTATGAACTGAATGAAAATAAGTACGCAAGAAAAGAAAGATACCAGAAGCTTGTAGATAAATTACTTCATTTAACTATACTTAAATATCTGCCTACACTTTTGTCATAAAAAGAAGCATATGGTAGTATCCTCATGTTCTATGGCAATATGACAAAATTAGACACTGATTCCATAACAGGAAAATAAAATACTGGAAATTTTTAAAAGTCTTGAGAACATTGTATTTTTCTCTTTTAGTAATCAAAGTTTAAATTAATACATACTGTTATTTGTAGTTACTTCTTGAGACTTACACCAGCCTCCAATCAATTGTTAACCTTTCACATCAAAGTGAGCCTAAGAAATCACTGACTCCCTCTTTTGCAAAAATTAAGTAGTATAATTAAATACTTGTATACTTTGGATTAAGAAAGGCAGCAAACAGCAGAAAACAATAATGAAAATAATGATTCTCACAGTAAGTATTCATTGGCACAAGCTGAGATAAAAGAACACCATACAGTTTTTACAATAACATATCTTTTCAATTTATTTCTAAATTGATGTGAACAACAGTTTAGTCTATCAAAAGAAAGTGTCAGCACAGACTCTTGAAGAAATTGTGTTTTATGTGCATAAAAACATTTATTTAAATATATATAAAGTATGCAATTTCCCACAGGTGTTTCTTTTTTGTGTTCTTTATTCTTTCTCAAGGTTTTTATATCCAATAACAAAATAGAAGAGTATTAACTGATAAAAAGTGCAAGAGATTAGGAAATCTAAATTATAAATAACATAGCAAATAATTAATGAGGAATGACTGGCTAGAATTTGTACGTCTAAAACAATGAAATATCTTTGTGTAATCTTTTCAAGTATACAAAAAGATTGCAGTTGTTTCACATACAAATTTTTAACAGGAAAGTAAACTAATAATTTTTAATAAGTCATTCTAATTGAAGGGTGCACCTAGCTGTGATAATTGTCTGTCCATATTTCCTTGTGATTAAAGCAAACAAGATAATAAAAAAATAACCATTAAGCAGATAAAAGAAAAACTGAAATTTAGACTCTTTTGAAGACATGGCCTGTATATATATAAAATGGTCTTTTATATCCAGGAAGACAATGAATGAACTCCTCAGGACTGTTTTTCCTTCAAACCAGCAGCTAAAAGGAGGAACAACTTTTCTCACACTTGCAGACACCAGTTCTCAAATTCTGCTGCCATATGTGCTAGAAACTTTTTTTGCTTGCATTTTACATAATCATCCAGTTTCATAAAGGAGAATCTGCTTTCTGCCTAACCCTTTGCAATGTTCTTAGTTTGAAGGGATGGCTTTATTTTGATATACTGACATAACTTCATATTTGGAAGCTTGGAAGGGGTTACTTCAATCACTAGGGGAAAGCATTCATAATTTTTTTTAGTTTAAAATCTGGTCTATATGTTATACTTCTTGTACATACGGTTCTTTTTTCATTGATTATAGTTTATGAAGACAGTAAACCTCAATGAAAACACAAGAAATTGTGAACTTTTATCTCTCATATCAGCAGTTAAAGTAGACAGGTTCTAAGTACATTTAGAAGGACGTGGGTTTTCGTGTAAAATTATGTAAGGAGTATCTGACCTTAATATTACCAATTCTACTTTCAATTAATATTGGAACATGAATGTTCTTTGGAGTCTTCATTTAATTCCTCTATTAAAACATGGGTTTTGATATAAACACTCTTCTGCTTTATTATATCATGTCAAAAAAAAGGCTCACTTCTGGGTGATAGTGACAGATCTCAAAATGTGCAACGGGGTTTTTGCATTACAGCTTACTTTCTGATATAGTGACTTAGAGACCAGATCTCTTCAAAATGAGCCCCTTAAAGTAAGTGCATTCTTCCTCTCATATATTTACCATCTTTGATAAATCCAAGTAAGACCTGATGATAGTAACTCTAAAAATATATTCATTTGTTCCGTGCCTGCTGAATATATGCTCTACAATGGATAGCATAGAGCTAATTTTATGATGGTTCAGATGCTTCTGGTCTAGCTTTGAGAATAAAGGAGAATATACCTGGCTACTTATGGTCAAAGCTATCATTCTTGCAAATGATGAACTTGGATGCTAGGGTTTGTTGCCTTTTGGTTTGGGTTTGTTTTTTTTTTTTTTTTTGTTTGTTTTTTTTTTTTTTTTTTACCTTTTTATGATCTATTTCTTTTGAATAGACTTTATCTTTCACTTTGGAGATACCATAGTATGGTCACATTATCTCATTGCAAGTCAGATAGAATACAGTAGTTATCCTTGACTGGATAAGATGCGTCTCAGTTAAGGAAGAAAATGTTGGGCTGCAGTGAGGAGCACCTGAAGGTTCAGTAAAGCATCAGGCAAGCATACTCTGAACATTTACTGTGTCAATGTCTCCTGCATATATGGACATAAAAATCTCCTAGCCTTACAAATATGTCTTTGTAGACATAATTTTATTTTCCAGGCTCTTATCCTTATGTGGAAGGTAGACTGCCTCAGTCATCTAATGTATTGTGACTAGGCATATTAGTAAGTGGCTCATAACAGACAGATTTCCAAAAATATCCCTCTGCATATTTCCTTTCCCACGAACATGAGCATTAATTTAATGCTCTAGTGGAAGGTACAATAACTGCCTTTATGTGCCCAGGATAGCCTTGGATTTTCAGATTTCCCAGCACTGAGGCCCTCATTCCAAATTGCCCAACTGTAAACAAAAACAAGTTCCCAGAGGGAACTTATTACCCCTAACACTATGTTGAGAACTACAGCCTTCCATCACTTGAAATTTCAGGAGCATCTACATATTTTCTAAATTCTTTCCCTAAATCCTTCAGGGTTCAGCTCTCCACAGGTTCCCCAAAAATTCACAGCTAGGACTTCCAAGCATAAATTTCACATGTATTTATTCAGCACTTACTGAGAAAAGATGATCCAGCAGTTTCTTATTCAACTCACGATGTTCTTCTGTACAGCTATCCAAAATGTAAAATTGTCCTGATATAACCCTTCTGCATTTTTTTCTCAGTCTGTAGATCTGTGGCAGTCTTTCTTGACAGATAATGATGCCCTATTTTCCAGCTGCACAGGAGATCTTGTAGGTAAAATGTTCTCATTTTCATGTTTCTCCCATAGAAACAGGATGTTTTCTTGTTCAGGGGATCATGTTCAACATTTCTGATCAGTACAAAGTGAAGCAGTAGAGGAAGCAGAATTCTGTTAAGAGTTTTGGCTCTGAGTAATCATGAAGAGCCAATGGTGCCAGGAATAAATCACATGAAGAGAAATACTTTGAGCACAGGAATGGAACTGTGAAAACCTCACTAGAATTGGAATGCTCCAGAAACACAGAGAACAACTGGAGAAGATTTGAACAGCACCTAACTTTTGGGTACAGACATAGAATTACAGAATGAGGGAATTATTGCAGTTTAAAAAAGCTACAAAGCTTCAATTCTAAATGGCTATCTGCTCCTAGCTCATGCAAAACACACTAAAATATGTTAGTATAGGAAAACTTGGAAGTAGAAAAAAAAAAAAAAAAAAGCCCAAGCCAAACCAATAAACCCCAATGTTTTTTCTGAGCCATAAATCTTTTTGAAAGACAGTTCAGGGATATGCACTAGCCAATACTCCATATTCCACTTCATTTACAAAGACAGTTGCATGCACAGAGACACTGAAATGCAGCTCACATGTCAACAGTGGCCTATGTGTTACCAACCAAGTTATTGCAATCTATTGTATACTGATCTATGAAAACCCTCAGCAGGGGGCCCTGGGAGGGACTTAAAAGGTAATATCAGATTTTGTGATATCTGATTTTGAAGACATTCTCTTTCTTAGAATTTTCCAACTTATTGCAAGTAAACTAATTATGAAATTAATACCTGGTTCTATGAGCAGGAAATATGTATGTTAAACATGTAAGCAACACCCACCTCCCCCACCAAGAACTGCAAACCCACATCAAAACAGAAAAAAACAACCAAAAGACAAACAGTGAAAGAGAAGACAGTAGAGATCCAAATTTGCCATTTTGAGTCTGATTAAATCCTATATACATGGAAGGTTTTGTTTGGAAATTCATACACCTATATGGCTTTGAATAAACTACATCATATTCTGGTTTGAATCATTTGATATTTGATACCAGCTGAGAGAGGAAAAAAAAAACAAATAAAAATGTAAGTTAAGTCTTCTCAGTCCTGAGGTGCTGAAATTATTACCTGCTCGTTGTTTGCATTTACTGGATGCTTAGCACTCCAAGCTGTGAGGTGAGCTCAACTATGGAAATACTTTTCAGGTTTTGCTGTAGCAAGGATATAAACCTACAGCTGAAAAGCAAGTCTGTGCATTTCTGAAGGAAAACCACCCTTCTCGTGCTTTTCTTTATGACACTGAAATGTGACATTCATTTAATGCAAACTTGTAATTTTCTGGGTGTCTTAGGTTATAATGTATAATGTAAAACCAGAAGTATGTATTTTATTACCATCCTCTTAAGCTGTTAAAAACATGTGGAGCAGTGTTCTTTATCTCTTCCATGACTTGTCCCTGATAACTCCCTCTGGGGCTATCTCTGCTAACAGGCCATCAAGCCTCAAAGTTACATCATCCCATTGGGAGACCCTTCACCCAGGGGGATGAATCAAGCACTCCTACCTGGATATAATCTGGACTTGGAACACCATGGGCAGCACTACCCACTGGATTCCAAGAATAAAAGAGCTTCATAATCAATACTGGACCTCCAGAAAAGAACCAAATTCACTACAAGATCACTTCAACAGAATCATATTCATCATTCCAACTGGACTGCAGCCATCATTTAATTAGACTTCTATTACCACCCTGACCAACAGGGTCAGGTCATATCCTGACTGCCATTTTAAAGTCAGTGTTTCTGTATTATTGTCTTTATCTTGATTTTCCTATTAAATTCTAATTCTGACTAGGCATCTGCTGCTGGTTTGCTTTCAAACTAATACACTGTGACTTCTGGTATAGTCCAGCTATCAAATGTAACACTTTGGGAGTTGCAATTCAATGAAATTTGGTTTTCTGAACCAAACCAAACCAAACCAAACCAAAAGCAGTCTTTCTGTTCATTTCTGTCTCTAAGGTCCTAATAAGTTGTTCAACTGCAGCCACTTCAGAGATGGACAAATGAAGAACTAATAATGGTATTTTTCCTGAATGGGTGACAAAATATAGAAATACTAGTTTAATGAATATAAAAAATGGCTGCACAAAAGTCACATCAGGTGGATAGTGGAGCAGAGTTTCTTTGTCTTTCAGGCATTAGCATTTAAAAAAGAAAATAGGAATAAAACCTTAAATAGTGTACATAAGGCAAGATACAAAAGAAGATGCAGAGATTTTTCAAAGTTTTTTCATTCTGTTTTATGTTTCTGTCCGGTTGCCAAGGTTTAATAGGACATCTAGATTAAAAAGAAGAAAAGTTAGAAATGCTTTGCTTCTTATCCTTTATTTAAAAAAGAAGAAAAAAAGTTTGAAATGAGAAGGCAGAGGTTAGAAACAATATTATCTACTGATAGCAAGATAGAACAGGGATAGCTTTTTGCGGGGGGGATAGCTTTTTTACTGTCTGTTGAACCAGAAAATACAGGGTAGAGACTTTACATTTAATTGGTAGTGTTTTTCTGGATTCATTTCTTGTCCAGAGATTTTAAGGAGAAAGGAAATCATATGTATATACATTTTTCTAAAGACTTTAAAAGTAAAATTAAAATGCACTTCAAAGAGAAAATATGTGCCTTCAGAAGATCCTTCTTTTATCTAGAAAAGGTAAGGAGATGTTGAATGATAACAGGAGGTTTTTAAGGTGATTATTAGTTGCTCAATGGGACATCCTTTATTATTATCTGCAAAATTTAAAAAACAGTTGTTTTTTAAGAAAAGAAAGTCTAGAGACTGTCAGAACACATTCACAGTTTTAAGTTTTTGGAAAGTACAAAAGCCCAGACACTAGTCATACCCACACATCTGAGAATAGGCACAGAAACCTCACAAAACATGTTAAATACCAACTCAGTAATAGCATAGTGGAGACCAGACACAGTAGACAGTGTCTGTGTTCTAATAATGCTCAACACTGGCATGGTTAGAAGGTTCATACCCTCAGTTGTGGCTCTTGACCAGTCTGAAAAAGCTTTTCCTTGTCCCATAGCTTGAAGCTCAGGAAAATAATGACAAGCCAAGGGACAAGGACCTGCTTCTACAATTAGAACAATACTTACATGAGTTTTCAACTATGTAGAAAGATGCAACACAAGACATGACTCTTCCACATTATATAATCTAGATAAATATAAATATATATATATATATATATATATATATATAAACATTCTCTAGATAAATACTATCTCTTCTTCAACTTCTTTAGCATAAACTCTTAGATATTGGAAACCTTCTTTCACATTAAATTCATCACTGATTAGTATTGTTCACAGAGAAAGAAAATTACATTTTTCCAGTCACTGTATTTGACCATAGTGACCACTGATAATAAAAAAAAAATGCCAACTTTTCAAAAGGCTAAGAAAAAATTTTTCATAAGATTACCATCATGGATTTACTGCTTGCAAATTTCCAGATTAAGGTTATCAAGCATCCTGTGCTTCCAGCCTTGACATCTAACACTGTCATAGGCCATTGGAACTGTAAGTGTGGTAAGAAACTATCAGAACAGTTCTGATGCTTCTGTTCTTTGAAAGTGCAAATTTCAGCTTACTGCTGAACACCTTCTGAGTTCTATTAAAAGAATGAGGACACATGCCAGACTAGTTCAGAACTGCCAAGAATCTATAAGAGTGATTTAGAACTAGGAATTTCTATCATGGCTATGATCTTAATCTTGTCTTGAAACTAAAGGGCTATATGCAAACCAAAACAAGAATTAAAAAAAACCAATCTGAAGTTAAAACACGTAGAACTCATTCATTTCATAAAAGAATGTATCCAGTTCCTTCAAGAAAATTATACTGCAGGTAACTTCCATTTCAGTCTATATACAAGTATCTAAGGCACACAGAGGTCACAGGAAAAGGCAAATATTCCAACATTAGTTGGAAGCACAAGGAATGGTGCTGCAAAGTATGCATGTTGCTTCAACATAATTTCTTGATGAATGAGGACTATGTGTACTTGAGATGTCTCTACAGGAGTCTAATAATATTTTAGTCACTAGGGTATCAATGGTAAAGAGGAGACTAGAATAGAAGAACATTTAAGCTAAAATACTTGAGTTGAGTGAGGACTTCTTTTAGCGTCTATGTATTATCTGTCTATGCAGGTAATGTTTTAAGTCACAGTAAAGGAAGAGATTAAGCATCAATTTAATATATACCAAATGACAGAAAAAACAGGACCTTTTGAAGAGATTTTGCAGGTAATGCAAGCCCTTCTTTCAGCTTTAAATTGAAGAAATAGTTGCAGCCCAGAGGACATTCGTTGTTGGAAGCTGTGTCCTTGACAGCTTACATACAGTATCTATCACTTAGATATCTGCCATCAGGGACTGGCAGGCATAGAAAAGAAGGTGTTCAGACAGTTTTTAATGCTTCTGGCAAGTACAAACTCCTTTTGGTTTAAGCCCACTGAGGACTTAAATCAGTAACATCCACAATGCAGACTATCCTGACAGTACAAGTACTTGATACTGTAATTTAATGGTTTTCTGGTGTAGTTGAGAATCCCATACTTCTGTGCTGAAATGTCTGTGATATTTTTGTTGGTATTGTTATTGGGTAATTGCTTGGGAAAAGCTTGTTCGTTTGGGAGAAGGGTTATTAGAGGTTAGGACAGTTAGATTTGCTTTTCAGTTTGTTTTTTGGTGGTAGCAATTTGCTTTGTTTTTTTGTTTTGTTTTTTTTTTTTTTTTTGTTTTGGTTCATGTTTATTTGATTGATTGATTGTTTGTTTTTTCTGTTTTATATAAACCTTTAGACACTGAAATGGCCCTCTTGATAATTCTGCGTATATCAATAGATTTTGTTTTCATAAAGCAAATTAATGCTTTAGGAAAGTGTCATTTAGATGTCTTTAAGGCAGTGTCTTTGTGGCAGCTCAGCACCTTTCTCTCACATGCATTGATTTCACAGAATCATTAGGTTGGAAAAAACCTCTGAGATCATCGAATCCAACCTTTGACCAATCAACACCTTGCCAACTATAGCATGGCACTAGACCGCCATGTCCAGTCATTTTGTGAACACCTCCAGGAATGGTGACTCTACCACCAACCTAAGCACTCTGTTCTGGTGCTTAACAACCCTTTCAGTATAAAAATTCTTCCTGAGAGATGTAGAGGGATAAACGAGTATTTCTCAGTTCTTCATGGCTGTTGACTTAGTTTGGTATGAGAAGTAATTTCTTTTAATTTCATGGATTGGCCTCCAGATCCTATCAGCTTAAAGAGATTTTTAAATCAGATATTTTTAAAATCTGATAATACAGTATAAAATTTTAGTAAATTACAGTCTGTAATACGCAGAACCTGAATTTGTCCAGTGTTAGACAATACCACAGCAACATTGTATTAATTGCACTAATTCAAATCCGCAATCAATTCCTTAAAATGTGGTCTTTTTCCTGTGCATACATTTGATGCTTCTAAACAATGTCATGATCAGAAATGACATAGATAGGAATAGTGTTCTTATAAATCATAGTGTAAAATTTTTGGTTTGTCTTGCCATGTGGTTTCAGCTTGTTTACCAGACCTTTCTATGGAAAAATTTTCTAGTTAAAGCAAACTAGATGGAGCTACAGAGAAATTTGGTGAATATTTTGTTCGCAGCTCAGTTATATTCATATACTGCTCTAGTGACTAGAGACAAGTGATAGAGGTCAAAACATTTCAGGCCTTTTGGACACAATAAGTTCATTCAATCTAATTAGAAATTTTTTAGAAACAAGTCTCAAGTACAGAAATATTTTTTCAAACTCCCTAAAAGTATTGTGTTTGCTCAGTGGATTGCATTTAAGAAATTTGATATAAATCTATGTCTTGTTTCAACTAAGGACTCTTTTGAACATATATATGTGGCTCTTGGTACTGCAGCATATGAGAAACAAGATAGAGCATCTGGTTTCTATGATTTGTTTATACAGTTCAATGATTATATCTTGGTGTTCAATGTAAATGTGAAATTGATTACTCTAATCCCATATATTTATAGACTCTATTTAAATGGAGCAAACTTTCTTCTCTGGTAAATGATAGTTTCTGCAAGAGATGGCAGAAGTTGCAGTAATATATATTCTGAAGACTTCTAATCTTTATTTATCTCATTGCAAAAGTAATTTGTTGAAGACCTTCTCCAGAAGTAGAAGCAGGTTCACTTAGTAGTTCCTTCCAGTACTTTGCAACTGATTGATTTTATAAAGCAGCTGCATGTCCCTAATCTTTTAACTGCCAAAGGATACTACTACAAGGGGAAACTGAAATTCTTGCTCACATTTGTTGCTCAAAAGTCACCACCTTAGATAGTGACTAAGGCTGCAAAACCAATGGGAAAAGTATTAAATTACACTTTCAACTTGCCTTAAAATAAAAGTCAAGTACAAAATAATTGGGTTTTTATCAGAGTAGCAGTTAACAAAGATAGATAGATGGAATAAAATATGTCAAATAGCACTTTGCAGATTTCATTGTCTTGGCATTTGACAGTTGCCCTATGCTCGCCATTTACTACAGAGTATTTCTTGCTTACATAGGAGGTAGCTACAAATTTTCAGTCTGAATAAAAATATATTTGGAAAAATTAAGATCAAATTTTTGGTATAGAAGTATTTTTAGGATTAAATGGAATACAAAACTGCCTCTTGACGAAATCCTTTTCAGCACAATTTTTTCATGATCTTACACACACAGCTGTTTGTAACGTGGGGAAATTGGGATAGCAATCTCTTTCAATTTCCAGATCCTCACAGGTATATCCTTATTTCACATTTTAAGAACTTTAACGATATTGTCACAATCTGTTCTCCAGGAAATATTGTTGCAGACATAATACAATCATTGGACCTAAGGAATTAGCATGACTGTACAGTTATGAACACTTGAAGGTCTTGTTGTGTTCTGAAATCTTTTTTTGAGGACAGCTTGGAGATCTTTTGTGGTACCTTCCTCTGCTAATCTTCCAAATTAAAATTTCACTTTTGACCATCTAAAATGGTAAAACTTAGCCAAAATTGTAAATCCAAGTTGTATGCTTCAAGGACATTTCCTAATTACAGGAAGATATGAGTCTAAAAAACAATAGCAGTAAATAAAACAAACATGATATACCTGCAGAGAAAACTGAAAAGGCAGAATAAATAAATAAATTCCAAGGAAGGCAATGACACTTGGAGGCAGAATTATAAGGAAGAATGTTCTCTCAGTGCAGAAAGCACAGACATGAAGATGCAGACCTGATCATTTTCTCTCTAGCACAAACTCCCAGGGCCATAGGTGCCTTTGAATATGGGTGAGGGGAGAAAAAAGGGTAGTAAGAAAAAAAGGGTAGTAAGAGGATTTGGGATGGATACTCAGGAGGAGATCAACTTTTTGTCGTGGAAGAGGGAAATGAGGAACAAGAAAACAAGACTGTTATGGCTCACTGCCAGACCACAAAAGCCTTGGGACCTAAAAGCAACTCTATTTGATGGGCACTCAGTACTAAGAGACCACAAGTGTCTCTTTTAGATTTATCCAAGTCCAGTTAAGAGGCAATTAGTTTAATTAATGAGGCTAAATAATTACTTTTTCCTTAGCAAGATTTTCAGCACAATAAGAAATTGCTCAATTTTATTCAGAACAGTGATGTAATTTCCCAAGTCCTACACAATCTGATTTGGGCACACCTAATTTAATTTTACGAATGGTCCCTAGTGTCTCGTACCTATCCTGATACTGCTAGATACCTCTAAAACACAATCAAACACCTTGCAGTACAATATTTTAATTTTCTTCCTTTATTCTTCTTCTTTCACCTGCAGTCTGAGGCCATATATAGAAAAAAAACTCTCTTGTAAACAAATATAGAGAATTCTTCCACAATAGTCTGTGATAAGTCAGCTCTAGAAATAAATTTACAGAAATGCTTTGCTGTTTTGTACAAAAATACCTGCTGGAAAAATTCTTGATTAAATTGCATCTCTTAACTTTATTAAAATTCCACAAACCTGATATGTGTAGTATTTGTGAATAAATTAAATTATGTCATCATTCGTTCTGTGATAATATTACATTCATTTTTTCTTGTACCAAATATATTTATATTCAAGAAGGAGTTCAAACTAACTGTATGTCTTTATCAATGCAATTTTACTTGTTCTGTACCCTAAAAATTACGCTGAAAACAAATGGGAAGTTTGGGCCTTTGCAAAAGAAAAAAGTAACAGACAGTAAGGAAGAAGCAAAGACTGAATGAAGACTTTTGTCAGCTTGGTCAGAAATACTTACCAAGACTGGAGCGAGTAATTAGTTTGTCTCTAGTTACACCATTAACATTGTGTGAAACAGGTTTTGTGTTTCTGAGCAACACCACCTTGCTGCCAGTGTGCTTTCTCTCTCCTGCACATCACTATCTACTCCATAAGGAAAGTCAGTATACCTAAGTTTTGATAGACGTGCAGGACTTCTGGGCACATCCCCAGAAAAACTGCAAAATTATGCAGACTAGCACATCTACAATGAAGAAAAGAGAAGAGAGACAAGACACTTTGAACTTCTATAAATATTTTCCATTGATGTCCTGCTTCGTTCTGGTCTGTGACCATTGGAGGAAACTCTTCTTCATATTAATCATATTTTGCCCATCTAAGAAATCCCTTTACTTTCCGTTACCACTATGGAGCCCAGTATGCATGCAAAGTCATGCCTGAAACATCAGTTTGAATATAATTATAGTTCAATATAAAGAAAACTGCTATTTCAGCTTTTAGGCACAGACAGACACAGACGCAGACACACACACACAGAGATCTGAAGTGATAGAAACATTCCTCTTTCTGCACCAACCCTTTCTAAGGGATATTAATCAGAGACTATGATAGCAGAGAAAAAGCTCCACCCTGTAGTAGCTGTCATTTAAGGCAGTTTGACAGTTCGTAGGTTTGCTTGGTTTCTCTGATCAAATCATCCTGGTACACAATGTCAAAAATTTGGGTCACATAATTTGTAATGTGTAATCTTGAGAGACCTGAAAGATTTGTAGTAGATATGTTTTCTAATATAGTTGGACAACAGTGTGTAGTTTCATTTTGAATAATTTTCAAAAAATATTTTAAAACTCTCGTCAGCCTATACATACTTTTTCAGAACTACTAGACTAAATTTCCCATGCTATATTCTGAAAAAGTCACATAATTGGACCAACATATTCCAAAGTTACATTTATTCAGCTAGCTAAAAACTGCATGCAGTTTTGTAATATATTTGTATCTGTAAAAATTTATATCTGTAAATATATTCAGATAGCTATAGCTTAGGTGTAAATTTTAATCATATTTTTTTCCTGTTCCATGAGCAAAAGAACAGAGGAAAATAAAATTTCCAATATATTTTTAGTTAATTTCTTCTCCTCATATATATTCACATCTCTCTTTCTCTCTCAATCTCTTTTTCTCCTCCCCTACCCCATCCCCCTCCAGAACTTCACTACAGAATTCTATTTTAAGGCAGTTCCTAGTCTACTCTCTGTCTCTACAATGATTTCCCTTGTTTTTCAGGCTTGTAGAAGTGTATCTGAATGGCAAGTCCAAGGTCTGAAAGCTCCTGTTTTACATTAACTTTTCTTACATTCAGTTTTTTGGGTTTTCTTATACAGTTAATATTGACGCAATCAGTCCTTGTAGATTCTATATTATTCCTATTTTAAAATATATTACCTTTTTCTCATGCAATATAGTCAGAGCATAGTGATTCCCCTCCCCCCAAATAGGAAATAATTTCAAAGTTTGTGCATAACTTTCCTAAATCCTCCCTAGCTCTCTGCATTTTCCATCTAATGTACCTCAATGTTGTCTACAAAGTAGATATTAAAAAAGCTAGCAGCAGTACTCTACAAAAATACAATATCCTTCCTTCACCTATCCTTATAAATGTTCTAGTTGAAAAGCTCAAGGCATGGGACCTGCAAAAAACTAAACCTTTACCTCCTATTGTCTTTTTTGTGTCATGAAAATATACCAGTGTTACAAAGTATTTGTAAGGAACTATTTTCTCAAATATTATGAATATGAACCAACTTTCTGTGACTATTAAGAGCTATGAAACTGGCATGACTTTTCCTTCAGTTTTCCTGTTCTTGGAGAACTATGTGCACTATAGACTCTAGGAGAAGAATACCTACCTCCTTCCCAGGATAGATACATTGTGTAAGAGCAGCTCTGTAAGTCTCATTTTCCATATGCATCAAGGCTCAACACAAGATTCCCACTTAGAAGGGGGAAAATGAGGAAGCAAAAGGGGAGAATTTCTTTTTCTTTCTTCTTTCATTCTTGAATACTGTACCACAAACTACTGCTCTGGAAGAATTTAAATTAATCCCAGGAGTCCTCAAGAACAGATTGTTAGGTTTTTATGTGTTTTCTCATATTTTCATCTATTTTCTCAGTATTTTCATCTATTTTAAAGATAAAATATTCTTACACTCGGAAGTGAAATAAACTGTCCAAAGACTAGTTCAGGGCGGAGCTGGGAAGATGAACATGAATATAATTGTTATACAGCAAATTTGCCTCCCATTTTAGTACCCATCCATTAAAACAAAATACTAATTCTAATACATGCTCAGAATAAAAATAAAATGCGACACAATGGGTAATTTGGTTAGTAACTTCCAAGTTTCTTAATGCATCTGTAACAGCTGTCTTCTACCCCTCATTCTAATAAGTAGTATTTGTTTTCAGTAAGGCAACTGTTAGACCAAACTTTTGTATCAGTTGTGCAAAGAGAACTGAACAAAATAATCTGAGAAGTTCAAAACAGTGTGAATTGATTTTTCTTTTCAACATTTCAAGACCAACAAAGATAAAAAGTGACGTCATAAAAAGTTTGATACAAAAACAAAACACAATATAAAACCCAAAAACCTACAAGTTAGCATTTTGTTAAAATATGAAGGGAAAATGAGATGCTTGCATAATTTTGTGCATTACAGAAGCAACTCTCTGTTGTAGTTTTCTGCTGCGGCAGTGCCCTCTGTCTTTTAACATACCTCTATACACCTAATTATCACATGATGTGCAATGGTTTTCTTTCTTCAGAATCAGAGCAACTTTGGCTCATGTTTTTGTTCTTCAAGGTAAACTATTTATCAAATAAATAATAATTTTAAGTCTTTCCATAAACTGGGATTTATTTTCCATCTTCTTATATAAATTCACAAAGTGTTTAAGCCATTCTTTTTCCATGAAACAACTGGTTAAATTCTAGTATTCATACTATCACAACTTAAATGTATCCAGTTCAGCAACTGACAAAAGTTGTACAGACTAGAAAAGAAATTTCACTGACAGTGTTAAATTGAAACTATCAGATGATTTATTAATATAATTAAATGATTGGTTCAGTTGATAAGTACAACAATGTCCAGAAGTGTTATTACACTAATTATCACTTAATAATTAAAACTGTTACTGTTAAAAATCCAGAGAGCTTTATGTTGTTTAATATACCTCAGAGAAATTCCTATCCTATTTGTTCATATCATAAACAATATTCAGAGAATTTGAAATTCTGGTCTCAGACAGCCCATCTGTAATATCTTGGCAGTATATTATTGAAAACAGAGAGCACCAGGATATATAAATTATTTGAGGCAAAAAGCTGTTTTCAGTGGAGAAGAGGGTCCCCGGCTATATATGGAAAGGAAAAGGTTAGAAAAGGCAGTGCTGAAAATACCTTAAAATGGCAACATTCTAAAAATACCTATGCACTTTGCTTTTTCATAAACTGTGAGCTTTGAATTCTCTTATAAAAACATATGTTCCACTTTTGCTTGAGAAGACTCTGTTAGTGTGTCAAAATGCTGCACGCTGTTTTGTATAAGCCCTGTGCTTTTGTATGTAACACATACAGGTGATAAATACAACATGCCACCACTTATTATGCTCCTTTTTCATGGGAATTCATTCCTTTTTTCCTCCACCCTTTTCCCTCTCCCATTTCCTCAGTATTACAGTTTCACCCAGGAGAGCTCTAAATGATGCATAGCTAGAACAAAGGGAAGGGAATCTAGGGCAGTGCCGCAAGACTAGACAGCCTCAGATTCTGCTGTAGCATGTAACAATGCAGAGTATTAAGCATTTACACATCTGTTTTTTATCAGAATTGCTTATCCTGTACTTTTAAAAAAATAACTCTTTTGATTTTACTGTAGCATGCAATCTACTCCTAGCAGGAAAAAAAATGCAAAAGTAATATTTCCCACACCAGAAAAATCTTTTTGCTACAGAGATGTATGTGTATATGTAAAAAAAGAAAGAAAATCATAAAGAGCAAAAGAAAAAAATTAGATGCCATGGACAAATTTCTCTTGGTTGTCATTCTTTCTCACTCTCCACAATGCGTTTATACAGGATTGTTTGAAATAATTAATGAAGCAGAGGAAAAAAAAGCATAAAATTTTAGAGGTTCTATGGCTATGATTAAAAAACTTCCTAGATTTTCCTTCTTTCTGAAGCATTTATTTTTATTACTATTAAAGAATTCTCATGGTGCAACATGTCAAACAATATGAAAACATCTCACTAGCTGCGTGGTTCATCAATTTTTTACACGTTTTCAAAAAATAAGGTGATGGGTGAAAATTTGAAATCTAGTGATGTGAAAGTTCAACATATCAAAATGCCTTGTGACAACATATTTTCAGTTCCGTCCCAGCATAACTAACAAGATAAATAAAGCTGCACTAGACCACCTAGTTGGTTGGCAAATTGCCATGAGCATGACAGAGAAGGTGGTAATAGTGATTTAGTACGTGGTTCACTGCCACCTGTGTGATAGTAATGAACTAATGGTATCACACAGTATAGTGCAATGCTGTGCTGAGAAACACAGCTAGTTACCCTGAACCAGTCAGTAGCTGGAATTTGTCTGCCAGGGAGTCCAGGGTGCTTTCATGTCAAATATGGGGAGTCTGGTGCTCAGCAGCACTCCTGAACTGCAGTCCATTCACTTCTGTGGGCCTCTTCCTACCTTATGGGAAGGAAATGTGCACCACAAATGGATGGCACACACCAAGATGTTTCGGTGACAGGTATGTACAGATGGTACTCATAGTCTAGGCTCAATGTTTGTTTCCTTCCCGTGCTTTACAGTAGAAGTATTAATCTGTGGCATGGAATTAAAAATTGTACTACTGCGAAATGAACTCTCTTCTGGATGCAGTGTTTAGATTCCTTCTGATTCCAACACCTCCAGGTGTATTATAGAGCAAAACAGGCTAATACGATGAGAATGTTTTCCAGATCCACCATAGCTTGGGGAAATTGATTTAAGTCCGTTCATTCAATTCAAACTGTTAGTCTAAAATCCAAGGAAGCAAAACAAAATCAATATAGCCATTTGAGAAGCTGCCAATGCTGGCACCTGAATTCAGGGATATTAGAGTACATGGTCAGCAGCTATTGATCTATGTGCAAAGATCATTAATATGATGCAGTTTCTTCATCCTTACCAGGATTTTAAAATTTCAAGAAGTATATAAGATTTTATTTCCTTTTGTGTATAAAAAAGATGTCAGGTCAAAAGGGTAAGGCTGAACAGTCCATTACAGATATAGAAATTACACCTAAAATATTGTTCTGTGCCTAGATTTTCTTTCTGGATAGTGTCTCCAGAAAGAAGAAACCAAAACAAACAAAAAAAAAAGTGCCACAACCAGGAAACAAACAAAAAGAACTTAAACAAAGATTTAGCAAAATGTCTCTTGACTATGCAGAATCTGTAGATGTATCAACAACATTGCTGCTTAAATATGTTGATACATTTATTAGTTATAACCAAAGAAAATGCCAACTGAACCAAAATAAAAGAAAATCTTTAAAATTGTTTTAAAGAAAGTTTTCTATAGAGCAAAGCTTGCAGCAATGTCTTTTTAACAAAACCAGTGCAACCTCACTGGTTGTAGTTGAGTTGTTCCCTCATCCTGATGCAATAATAGAAAAGCAAGTCAAGTATCTGTGAAAAATAAAGAAAAATTGAAAGGCATTCATATTTTTCTTACAGTATGTGATGATATATCACTTAAAGGAAGGCCAAATGCTCTCTTTTCTCCCCTCTAATTAAAAGATCATCCCACTCCCCTTCACTTTTCATGAATGTGAAAGAATCGTTACTATAGTCAAAATGAAAGTGAAATTCGGTTGAAAATAATACCAGACTTTCTTTTCTTAAATTAAATGTGTATTTTTTTTATTATAAAGCCCTGTCTGAAGTGAATGTTGGAGTTTGATCTTGAGAAAAGTCCCTGGTTAACCCTCTGGTTTCCTTTTATGTTATAAGGAAAAATAATTATTTTTTACTCTGATGCAGTGAATGGCCAAATATCTGTATTTAAATAGAGTATTTTTAAAACTGTTTATAAAAAAAGAGCTAGGGGGTTCTGGCTTCCTTGAGTGCCAGGAAATAGAGGTTGTTTATTTTATAGAGCTCATTTGTGCTACTGTTCTTGGATATGAGACAAGAAAGTTAAAAATTAGAACTGCACAGGAAGGAAAGCTCAGAAGCATATAAATACAAGCTTAAAATGAGTTATCTGAAAGTCTCATCAAAGGTCTTGGAGAATAATAATAATAATAGTAATAATAATAGTAGTAGTAGTAATAATAATAATAATAATAATAATTATTATTATTATTATTAATAATAATAATAATAATAATAATAATAATAATAATAATAATAATAATAATATTGTACAAGAATAAAGGTCTTGGCTGTCCAAAATTTTATAACTTCAACTATAAAACAAAAAAAACCAAATCAAGCCAACCAACCAAACAAATTAAAAGCAATCTTAGAAAACCTGCACAGAAATAGCTGGGTTTATATAATGTCATGTGCTTCCATTTTGCTAAATTAATTAACTTTTTCTATTTGTTACCTCTTATGATCTGAGTCATGTCTGTAAAGACAGAGCACTAAGGTCTCATTTCATGAAGCTTCAATCAGCAAGAGATTACAAAGTAAGGAAACCCACAACTCCTTAAGTTCTCATTAAACAATGTCAATATAATAAAACCAGAACCTTAGATATGTAATTTCTTGTCAACAACACAGAATGAGTCCTGACTTGACCCAATGAGGGCCGTCAAGTTGTAAACCATGCCAAGGTGTACAGGGCATCTAATATGGTATCCTTCTTGCTATTCACCAGCAGGTAATGACAAATTAATATAAAGACTGGTATAGTACTGGGCTGACAATAGTAAAATGCTGGAATCAAAAAGACAAATACACAGAAGCAACTGAGTCTTTCATGTACCTTAAGGAAATTATCAGTGGTACATTAAGAAGATGAATGAAGAGCAGATGACAGTTGAAAGTCTGGCATGGTCAAACTGAGAAGGAAGGAATAGAATTCAGTTGCTGATTTATCTTTATCTGTTGTACATACTTAAGGATGCTTCATGGCATGCAGAGGCCATATGACAAGAAGGTCTTGAATGTCAACCAGTTTTGGACCTATTTTAGAAATAAAAGTTTCAATCTAAATATTTTGTGAATAAATTTATTTTAATATAACAGAAAAGTATTATGAAGGTCAGAGGCTTGGCATAAAGAAACAGAAAAGAGATATCAGAGGAATTTCATCCCGTTATTAAATGTTACATTTTCATTTTGTCCATCCAGTGAGGTTCCATTGTCATACCAGTCTGAACCTATTAAGTGTTAAAATTGGGCAATAATTAATAAAAGCATATTTGAGAAACTATCTTCTACTAACAATTGACATGACATCTCAGTATATGAAACTCACTCCCAATAAAATTATGAGCATGAAGGCAATAAGGCCTTTAGTGAAATGAACTGAGATATGCTGTAGTGGTCTGTTCCATCTGGTTTTGGTTTGCTTGCTGGTTGTTTTGTTTTTTTCTTTTTCACCTCAAAACCTTTCCCTTTCCTTTTTCCAACAAATATAATTGCTATAGTCCTTGAGAGAAGTGTAGTTTGAGTCAAGGTGATAGACTTCCAAAAGGAAATGGAGAAGAGGCAAATGTGTAGGAAATTTTATATGTCCTATATAAATGGCTATATTGATTTTGTTTTGCTTCCTCGGATTTTAGACTAACAGTTTGAATTGAATGAACGGACTTAAATCAATTTCCCCAAGCTATGGTGGATCTGGAAAACATTCTCATTGTATCAGCCTGTTTTGCTCTATAAGATCAAACCATGTATGGAAGTACAGGGGCATAAGCATTTGCAGAAGAACAAACCGATTGCATGGTCTATCACTGCCACACCATTGCACTGCCAGGAGCAATTCACCTGGTACCCAACTTTAGATTCTTTTTTCTTCTTCCACATGATTCTCATAGTCTTAAGTTTCATTACCTATATAAACTTCTTTGATTTTAAGGAGTATAGAAATTTTAGTAAGGGCTACACAGACTTCTTTGATCTTAAAGGGTATGGGAAAAAAGTTGGTATAGGCTCCTTTGATTTTAAAATGTATAGGAATTTTAAACAGGTCTATCTCCCTATTTTAACTTTGAAAACTTTCAGTTTCTCTACTGCCTTAAATCATCTGTTAATGGTCCACAGAGATCATATTCATGCTCATATTTATTAACCAGCTTTTGAATGCCCGTCCCTCTTGCCATGTTTATTTCATTAGTAAAAGTAAATTTATTGCTTGCTTTTCAGTTACACCTTATTCACTACAACTCCCATTTCCACACCACTCTGTTGTTGCAAAACACTAATTCTAAACCAACCTATTTTGTTTTCATTAGATCCTGCTGGCTCCTATCTGTGCCAAAGTGCCATCATTTTTTCCTCTGTTAACTTCCTTGTTACATCTTTTTATACATAGTACAAATACAGAATTGTGTATTTTATTTGTAAATCTCTAATTATTCATGTATATTCTCACTTATGAGTCCATGTACTTTCCTGTAGATTCTGAAGCAGTAATTGAATCAATTATAATGAGCCTCTGCTTGTTCATTTGTTCTGTGATATGACTCATTAAAACAAAGAGAGGAATAAGGAGCAGAGGTGTTTCACCAAAGATAAATCTGGACAATTTTGAACTAAATACACAAGGTCCTTTAAGGCACCTAGCACTATTATTAGTAACAGAAGCACACATAGCTACTAATTACAAACAGATGGTTCTCTCTGCACTGTGACAGGCAAACAGTGAATTAGAACAGTATTTGAAGTCCAAGCAAGTCCAATAAAGATGTAAAACATTGTTGTGACTCTGTTTTTAGGTCTCTGGTTTTTTCAAA
The DNA here is from genome assembly GCF_035770615.1 of Melospiza melodia melodia. Taxonomy (NCBI): domain Eukaryota; kingdom Metazoa; phylum Chordata; class Aves; order Passeriformes; family Passerellidae; genus Melospiza; species Melospiza melodia. The sequence continues at coordinate 48,073,291 of NC_086226.1, forward strand.
TGGATTCTATTGCTTTAGTTACCCTGTAAAAAAGAAAAACCAAGTTACAATTGAGTCACTTGACTTCAGCTAACAGAGCACTATTGCTTTCATGCACACCATTTATCTGATCCCCCTGCAGCAATTTTCATTATGTAACTTTAAAATGCCCCCAGATATTCCCACGGGGTCCTGGCAAGAAATTCTATAGTACTTTCATCAGTTTTATTTTACAGATATGTATGGAGTATGACCAAGAAGACTAATGATTTTAGCAAGCCAGATCCCAAGGCTGTTCTTCCCTCAGAATAGGCCCTGGGCCAGACTCCAATTGGCATTGCCACCAAAGAAGAGAAAAAGATCATAATGGTATTCTCTTCCTACACAATACCTCCCATGAGGATCTGACACAATTGCAGATCCTGGGTTAGGCAAGATCTGGAGCACGAGTTCAATTCTACAAGAACTAGTATGGGAAGATATTTTAAGAAAGAAATAAAAGCAGGGCATTACCCTTATGTTCACTTTATTCTTTGTCCATTTATGTTGCAAATTCAGCTGGAGAAAATGCCATGCTATATATGTATCTACAGTGTTCACTCCAACAGGCCACTGCTCCCTGTGACAGTCCTCAGCAGTCATATAGTCCCCACCTAAATGACCCCTCATATTCCTCTTTGCTGTTCTCTAGTCACAATTCTTATCTGTCTATTCAACAGCCTTGAGAGTGGAAGTTTTGTTTGTTTTTTTTTTTAATTTTATTTTACTGCATAGAGGGATGTAATCCTGAAGTGATTTTGTGAAAAATGATGAATGTTCTGCAAATACAGAAAAGTACTGCTTCTCATAAGTGCAGGTAGAAGAGCAAAATTACCTGTAGGTACAATGAATTCTGCTACTATTTGTGGTTTCAGCCAGAAGCAAGTAGTAGTCTATTACCATACTGATGGAGTCACCAGACTTTTAGGAAAAGATAGTAAGAAAAATTGTTGAAAGCAAACTATTGTTAGCTCTAGAATTCCTTATCTTTCATTTCTGGATGTATTTTAGGAGGAGGTCAGTGGATTTTCCTAATGTTTGGGGGAGGGGAAGCAATTAGTTGTGGGCTTCTTCAATCATTGTTATTGTTTAATTCTTCGTTTAGTGCAAATTAACATAAAAATTTTTGAAAATTATTCAACTGAGTACTCCAGTATTCTTCCGTGTAATTAGACTGTTCACATCCCTGCTCAGGGGAAAATGAAAGATACAATCATGGAACTGTTATTCTGTCTCCGTTATAAAAATATCTGGCATAGAAACATTGATACAGGCAAAACAGATGGAAAACGTAATTCACCTAGCATTTCCTGTCACTGGAAGCCAGAATGCCTGAACTCACAAATAGCTTATTTAAGGGAGCAAAGTTATGTTCAGCTTGGTGCAGATTGCAGAGGGACAACCAGGAGTGGGTATGAACTCTTGAGATAAAGGTGCTCCCAATCCCAGCAGTAAAAAACCCCAAAATTCTTGGATTACTTTCTGGGAGAAAACAATAATAGCAAAACTACATACACAATTATTCAGGCGTGCAGTCTACAAAAACATCTGTTGAACTAGCCAGAATCTCCAGCTTTTATTTTTCTGTTTTATTTTTTTTTCTGTTTTTTCTGTTTTCCTCTGTCTTTTTATTGTTAAAAAATGAAGCAAGTTCCTAATCTCCAGCACTACCTCCAGAAGAGAGCTTACTGCAGGCTTCTGGGACATGCTTCTAGGACAATGCAAAGACAAAGTGACTGAGAAGATTTTTCCTTTTATTTTTAGTAGTAATAAACAAAATAAACAAAATTTTATAATAAAAAATAAACAAAATTGATTTCCAAACATTTTTGTTTGACCCTGCTGGAACACAATGTTAGAGAATTTGAAGGAGAAATCAGTTTTCTGATTTTCTGAAGTGACTGTACTGAGTATGACAGCCATAGATTTTCTTCTTCTCCTCCTCCTCCTCCTCCTCCTCCTCCTCCTCCTCCTCCTCCTCCTCCTCCTCCTCCTCCTCCTCCTCCTCCTCCTCCTCCTCCTCCTCCTCCTCCTCCTTTTCTTCTCCTTCTCCTTCTCCTTCTCCTTCTCCTTCTCCTTCTCCTTCTCCTTCTCCTTCTCCTTCTCCTTCTCCTTCTCCTTCTCCTTCTCCTTCTCCTTCTCCTTCTCCTTCTCCTTCTCCTTCTCCTTCTCCTTCTCCTTCTCCTTTCTCCTTCTCCTTCTCCTTCTCCTTTCTCCTTCTCCTTCTCCTCCTCCTCCTCTTTTTCTGCTTATGACATATTTGAAATATATAAATTCTGAAGCAAATAAAGATCAACACTTACATTTGTCTTCTTCCTTTCTAACACAAATATCTCTTGTCCTGATTTACTATTGCTAGAATTTTTAAGTATATAGAGTTTAAACTCTCCTATAGGCACAATCCTACTCCCCAGCCAAATGGGATAGAAGCTTTTAACACTCACTGTTCTCACAGAAGACAGAGTATTATTCACTTATAATCACAGTACAAAACCCCATATCTGAGCTGCCTTGTTTAGTCAGTATTTCTGGAAGATTGTAGTAGGTCTATTCATGCAGATAGATTAACAGTTTTTCAAATATTTATTAAAGTGTTCCCCTCTTTTGATATTGCCAAGATATAATTAATGCACCTTTAAACATGACCATTTGCAATGCAAAGCAGGAAAGGAGCTTGTCTGAATAATATCTTTTAAGTCCTTGATTTAGTTCTGCATAAACTGATTTTTATACAGAGAACACAAATTGTTGCTACTTCATCAATGCCTCATTTTTCTCTTAACAATGAACCAGCAGTGATTAATTTCTGAAGACCAGTAAACAAAAACATAGCCTTGAAAGTGATTAAAGCTTAGCTGTAAAATATGTGCATGCACATACTAACAAATGACTGTTATTATAAAGTCAAGCATTGCTTCAAAAAAGAACATTCAAATGGAAGGGAGTATGCAACAATAGCAGAAACTGTGCAGTGCCACAGGGGTCCTTAGGGATTTTCATTAATACCAAATATACATGAGTATGATCCATTGAGAATCTTCTTTTGAGAGACATTGAGAGGTAACTATAAGAATAAATTAATTCCTGATGAATTTGGTACAACTCTGCAATCATATTGTGTGAATGTTGCATGTGTTTTTCTATCTGGGTTCCACTACAATAAACACATTAGCCTAAGTAACCACAATGACCCTTGCTTTTGTAAACTACAATCCTAAAAAGACAGGGCTTGTAAGCCTTTGTGTAGTTCTTGATTCCTAATCTGAATAGAATATTTTGAAGCATAATATTGTCAATTTCAATAGTATCAATGGTATTTGATGGAGTGTTATGATTAAAATAATAAAAATATTTGTTTAAAATATATTCAATAGCTTGTATACTATTTCACATCTAATTTTTCAGTATTGAATCAAAACTACATAAGATATAGTGACTGTGAATACAACATCCCATTTATTTTGTACTGTCATGAACAATTTGGAGATGAAGGATTAAGAACCTGAAGAGTATGAAGATACAAAGAGAAAAGAATACTAAGACACTTAAGAAATACTTGAGTCCCAATGGCAGCATTCTGTACAAGCACAAGTTGTTCTGAGAGAGATAATGAAGTATAAAAGCAGCTTACCACAAAAACCATAGAGCTGTAGTATATTTTGTCATTTGAAAAGACCACTGGTCTTAACAAGTTAATGCATAGGTTGTATAAAAGGTTGCTATGCAAAATTAATAGGATTTAGCAGATGATGAATTCAACAAAACTAGCTAAAAAGAGAGTTTCTTTTGATTTTGCTACCAGTGATGTACGCTGTCATGGAATATAAAATAAAGAAAGAATATATAAGAAAAAATTTGCTTAAACAAATCAGTGAAGATAAGAAGGCAACAATAAGGAAAAAAAAATCTACCTCTTATTGACATAATTTCATATTTTGTTTTCTGGTTTGCTTGATTAGACAGTGTTTACATTGAAAATTTACACGCTCATTTCTTAACTGTCAGGCTTGTTTTTAGAAATTTGCTCTGTGATAATGTTAGGCAGGAAGTATTTTCTAGTGATGTATGTGTAAAAATATTGAATTTAATCTAAAATAAAATAAGAAATTCCCATTAAAATACTATTACCTTTGGGCTTTCATTCAAATTTCATAATTTTTATTATTAGTTTTAAATAAAAACATTATTTAAGACTGTTTCACAAATTTGGGATGATTGCACATGACTTAGAATATATTGATGAATCTTGTCATTCAGGCAGATATTCAACTAAAAAGTTGAAAAGATGCTTTTTAAATATAGCTATATATTTATAAAAATGAGTATCAGGGGCCAAAAGAAAGAGTCACTTTTAGAGCAGATCAAGAGAAAAGGCAATAACAGGAAAACTGAAGTGTTTGATTACCTTTTCTGACAAACCAAAAAATAAAGGAATTTAAAAAAATTACTTTCATCAAAATCATATACCTAGACCCTTTTTTTTTTTTTTTTTGGTGATTTGTTTTTGGGGTTTTTTTTTACATTTTGAGAGTTTTATTCCTTTCCAGTGATCTGTTCTAGAAAGCAATGATTAAATTAAATGAATTCATGACAGAACACCTAAACAACTGTGCATTAATCCTAAACCTCATGCAGAAGAATAAGACTCCAATTACATGTATGACTATGTTGCTCGAATTTTTAGAATTGTAAGATCTCAGAAAGCATTCACAGTACTTAGGAACGCAGCTGCTCAGGCACAATACACCCACTCACATATTCTACAGAAGGCATTTATTTTTTTTATTTCCCCCTCCCAAATTGCCCTCTTTAATTTGTTCTAAGAAGTAATTAGTTTCAATTAGTCATCATGAGGCTTGTTACCATAGTTTAAGTAAAAGAGTAAAAACTCCAAAAACCATAAAGATTGTATAGAGATGAATTATTGAATATTGAATAGTTCCAGCGTAATAGGGTTGAACATTCTAGGTTGAAATACAACAACTGAGATTTGGCTTTCTTGTAGAAAGACAAGTGCATTGCTTGAACATCAGGCAGGCTATTACTTTTTTCCATTGGGAATGAATTGTTTTCTCTAGTCAAAGATTCAATAAAGAACTCCCTTAGGCTGTCTATAGCATGCTTGCAAGGAGCTATGAGCTGTATCAGAAAGAAAAAAAAATTGGAAGTGCCACAAATTCAGGAGTATTCTGAGTAAGGTAATATTTCATTCACTTAATGATATAAAGATTGCTTCCCTGATAATTCATCCAAATTCGAAGTTAGTCTGCTGTGCCCCTTGTAAGAGATGTGAGCCATCCTGCTAGTGAATTCTTGTCTTGCCTTTTGGTGAATCTTCAATATTCCTACACTCTCACAGGTTTCCCAGAGGACTGTTTTGCAGTATTTTGACTCCTGCATCCCTACATTCTTCCAGAGTAGTCTGAGACTATTTTTATCTTTATAATCAGTAGGAATAGGTTAACAAGCCTAACTTTCCTCAATAACTTTTGGTCATTCAGGAATTACTTTACCTATTAATTCCTGAAGGCTGCCATGCCACAGAAACAATATCCTAACACCTATTATGGAAAGGAGCAAAGTCTGACCAAATTCCAGCTTTGGGCTACAATTTCTAGCTTTGCAAATAGAAAATGCAACCATATTGCCTTGATTTTGCTTCAGGATTTATCATCAAAGAGTCTGTGAAAGCAATGCAAAGCTCCAAGACAAATGTCCTTTCCATAATAGATTTGATTTGTGTACCCACAAATCTCCCTGTTGTTGGAAAACCACATACGTTTCTCAGGAAAAGACAGTAAAATCGCTCTGCGTGTTCCATCTGCAAATGGTGATCCATCTCACCAGCACGACTGCACAGTAATGTTCAGTCTGCACCCTAATGAGTCCCAGATCAATGGCTGTGACATCCCTGTTTCAATATCGGTGAGTTTGACCCTGGAACTGCTGCTTATTTACACTGTCTTAAGTGATGCCACTGTCATAGGACTGGCAACAATCAATATTTCATTAGCAAAACCTTTGGCTTTTTCTGACTGGTCAGGAAACCCAATAGTTTGTGTATTGAAAATATGTTTTTTTTTAATTATCTTTATGATTTGGTACCTTGAATGTTGATCTATGCAATATAAGGTAACTATAATTTCAACTCTCCAGAGTTTAATGCCTAATATACAGGAGTTATGAGCACTGCCAATATTGCAAGATATCAAGGAGAACCAGAGTTATCTAAGGCATCTCATGCTGAGAAGATAAAGTGCAACATAAATAAATAAATAAAGTTGAAAACTATCTGTGCAGGAAAAAGTCAAGTAAATTAGCAAGCATTTAAATGCCTATCTGTACATTTGTTCAAATATCAACACATAAAACCCAAATATATAAAAATATAAATCTCAGTATGTTTACACTCTGAACATAGTCCTGCCTCAATTCTTTCCTGCTTTTCCTTTACTATAAAAATTGGGTTTTGGTCTTAATTTTGGAATATATAAGTCAGTACAGTGACAATTACAGCCTTTTTTTTTTTTAATATTATCTTAAAAAGCTGTTACTTGCATTAATTTCTTTATGGGTTCCATGTTGAGAACTATTTAGTCCTTGGCAGTAATATCAAAAACATTTTCAGATTTAGGAGCAAATGCCATGATTACTCAAACATCTAGAAGTTAATTATTCATTATGTAGATGTTATCCATTGAATGTAAATTCTGGCAGATTACAGAATATTTTCGCTATTGTGAAAAACTCTTGAATTATTAACTATGAAGAACTTTAATACAAGAGCTTTTTTCTGTCTAAGATTTGAGAAGGAATCATTTATTGCAATATTTCAGTACATATGCTGTGGTTTTAGAACTATGTAACTTAATAACAAATAATCAAATAAGAAGAAGGTAACAAATCTTCTAAGTATAATACAGAGGAAAAATAAGATGCATGTGTCTGAGGGATGACTTTAAGAAAATAATTTTTTAGGTTATTTTTTGGACACCACTAAAATAAATGCATGACTAAAGTCAACTATTTTTAAAAAGGAGACAATATTTGCAGAAGATTATCTGTGTGCCTTTTTCTTTTAAATAATACAAAAAAAATAGTTAGCTTACTTTATTTCATTTTTGGGTATAAAACAATTTACATTCTTTGTTTAAAATTATAAACTCAAACAATCAGTTAAAGCATCTGCATCTGCCAGGACAGATTTTTCACAAACTAGAAATAGCTAGTTTAGCTAGAAAAAGCTAAAAGGGTATGCTTTCAGGTTCTCATTCACCTAAACTATTAAAATTGAAATATTTTATCAGAGAAGAAAAAAACCTAAAATTCAAAAAGTTACCACCCTTTCCCAATAGCAATTTTGAAATTTATGTGAGATGGTCCTAGGTATTTCATCTTTCTCTAAATTACACAAGTTGTTCTAACTTCATCAGCTATTCGTAGATAATCATAAATGTTTATCTGTTACAAATAGAACAAAAGTGAGAAAAGGGGCTGAGAGAAATGTATACTCTTAAAGGAGCTTCTGACCAATATGAAGAAAAAAAAAAAAACTAGAAAGGATTAATTTACACACCAGTAATGGTAATATACAGGGTGTAGGAAGGCATGGAAAAACAATCCTGTAGTAAGAAGTAGTAGGGATAATACCAGACAAAAGTAAAACATTTATGCTATGATGAGAAAGACATGAACAAAATAAATTTGTTATGCTGAAAATATGGATACTTAGATGATCATAAAAACAGATTCCAACCAATTATTTTTAATGAAAAATGTTGTAGGCTGTTGTCTGAGAAAGTAATGAGAAAAAGAGTGAAGTTAACATCTATCAGATTTAATTGATAATTTGCAATTACTGAATATGAATATGAAATCATTTGAAACAGCAGCAATGTATGTTAAAGAGTTGTGATTGTATCCTGCTGGAGTAAACTAGCTTAAAATGGGAAATTTTAATGAAGATATCTTGGTAAAGACAGCCACTCTGTTTGTATGCATTTTGTGGAAGACAAGTCGACAGAACAGAGCATATGCTATTGAGAGCAAGGAAGCCTTCAGCAACGTAACCTTAATGTTGTCTCTTTTGTTTCAATAAGTAACACCTGAAGGCAGGTGCAAGTCTTCTTTCTGTGCATAATGAAAACTGTTTTCCTTACCCATCAGTAATTGAAAAAGACAATAATTGAAGTAAAATGGCTAGCTCCAATTCCTTATCTTTAAAGCAGAGCTCTGATATTCAGCAACACTATTTACACAGGTATCTCCCTATAACTTCAATGAGGATAAGCAATGAAATATATAAGCCATTTAAGTGAAGATATGAAGAACACCTAGATATTGTATTAACAGTGTATAACATCGAACATTGTGACACCTCATCTTCCCACACCCTCCCTGGTGCCTTATCAGCAGCATAGACAGATGGCCAACACAGCTCTTCTGACACTCAGTCCGCAGACTGACATTGTCAACAGAGACAAGATGCTGCTCACAGTGCTCAAGCCAGGTACAGACAAGTCTTCAATCACACTGCTTTTGGTAGAGCCAAGAGGCTGTGCAACTTCTACCTATATCCAAGCAATTTTTGCATGATTGACTGTTGGTGTCAAATGACCCCAGACATAAAGTGTCCCTGACAGTCCACCAGAGCTATGGCATCACTTACAATCCCCTGTTTCCTGTCATTGATCGCTGTAGGGGTGTATTGTTGCTCATCTTTCTTACTGACTCAATAAATGTTTGGTTTTTAACACATTGTCAGACTCTATTACTGTTCAGACCACACATTAACTGCTAGATCTTTCTTGATGAATAACACTTTAGAGGAAAACCTAAGCTTAGTAGTCTGGTGCTCTGGCCTGGATTTCATCACCACTTTATGTATCAGATTCCTACATTTAAAATTCCCATGCTGTTCTGAAAAAGTTTTTTATAATAATCTGAAATATACTTTACTAGGGAGGATGCAGGTTTAGCTAGGCCAGTTTGCTTGTGTCTTCTCCATCTGTTTTTTTCCTGAATGGCCTCCTTTTCACTCTCAGTATGAGGATTCCAGTCTGGGTCTTCCTTTTACAGAAGGATTCAAATAAGAATAATGTTAATTTCTTTGCTTTTTCTTAATGCTGAGAATAGCAATCAAAGGACAAAGGAACAGCAAACTGACTCTAGATAAGCAGCCAGGTTTAGAAGAGTAATTTGGCTGATGAGCAGCAGCTATGGTTGTTACTACTTCAGTTCTTTGGTTGCACCACAAAGGAAATGGATATGATTTCCTGCAACTTAGCTACCATTTCTGTGCTATTTTAAAATAGCACTGTGAACATTAAAATTGAAATAAAATGTTTGATTTTTTTTTTAAAGATCATACTATTATCATCATACTATTATTTGTACCATTGTTTATTTCCTGTTCACCAGCCAAGCTCTGCAATGTAACTTTCAAGCTATTTACAAGGAATGTAACTATGATTGAAGTCAAATAGCAGTAATATGCTTAGGAATCTTATATTTGATTCAAGCAATGTTTCAAATACCTTCAATTTCTATATTTAAAAAGTAGGGCATTTTAATAACTTTTTTTTTTCCACTATAATAAGCTGTCTTTACTGAAAGTGGGTCTCCTTCTGATTTTATTTCAGAAACATTCTGATGAACCAAATTCTCGATTGTTTAATAGAAGACTATAATTTGACTTGTGACCACAACTGCGTACATTGTGGACATTAGAACACTTCAGGTAAATCAGACAAATTTAAAATGAAAAGCTAAAAAATGCAGTCATCTGATACAATTAAAATTTGGAGCCTCATTTCAGAATTATCTGCAGTCATATCATATCTTTCCTACCACAGATGATGCCATAATCCTTAGCCCTAGCAGGAAAAACATTTAAGTATATATTTAATTGTTAGCATATAATCAAGTACATTTGACATCAAAAGGATTTGTGTCTGCTTAAAGTGCTTGTCTGAACTAGGGTCCAATAAAACAACATTAGAAAAAATCTAAAATATGTTCGTAATAACACAGCCTTAGAATAGAAGGAAACATCTGTCAACAAAAGATTTTATTATTTTCTGGTTCATATAATTTTTAACTCTGACACTGGTCAGTAATGTTGCTCAGAATCAAAAAGTGATCCATGGGACATGGCAGCTCAGTAGAATGTCCCTTTCTCACATCTTCTTAACTAATTTTTCCCTACTTAGTGCTTTGAAAAAGGTTCTTTCTTCACACATAACAACTGAGCAGCTAATGCTATGATTAAGATATTCAAATGATCTTATAACACATTTTCTGGAGTGCAAGCAGATCAACTCTCCATCCATTTTTTAACAAGTCTATACCATCTCTGATGCATGAATGTGGTTGTAAATAAATTATAAACTAAATAAATTATAAGATTGCTTATCAGATAAAGCCAGTGTCTATTCTTTTCACTCTCTGTGACCTACTTTTTCTATTTTATAAACTCACTCTACCATAGTTCCTTTCTCCCTTCTGCTTATTTACATTCTATTTGCATGGTAATTTTTTCCTCACACAGACTATTTATTTTAAGATATGTCTAATTTTTCTGTTGAAATGCACATTTAGTATCTGAATTTTTATGATACCACCAAGGCATAGTGAAAAAACATGGCTACTTCAGAGGAACAGAGGCTTTAAGAAGTGTTTAGAACAACAGAGCAGAGATGCAATATCCAGTAAGGCCTATACAAATTGGAAGTCTAGATTCCATGCCAATATATGTTGTGAAAGATGTAAGCCTATTCAATAAGTACTTAATTACTCCTGATTTAATTCTGAAAAGAAAAAGAAAAGAGTTTTCAGGTTTTAACCATGAATTCCCAATGTACTTCAAGTTAGAGAGAAGAATGCAAAATCATTGGTGCATCGTATAGCTCTAAAAAAAGGCCAAGAGTACCAAAATCTAAAACTAACATAATCACTGTAGATTTGCCTCTTTTGGGCTTATTTGTCCTTTACAGCAAAGTAAGAAAAAGTAAACATTTGTGATTCAAAATGCTGGAGTGTAAAGGCTGAGTTTTTGCCGGTTTACAAAAATTTGCAAGGTAAATTACTTGAGGGAAATATAGTCCCTCAGTTACATCCCACAGGTTACAAACACACAATAACTGACAAGTAGAACATAGAAGGAAAACACTATGCAGTTTTGGGTATCATGACATAGGAAGCACATAAAACTTTTAAAAAGCATCCAAAGAAGAGCTATGACAGCAGTGAAACGCCTAGAAAAGAAACTCTACAAGGAGCAGCTGAGGTCATTTGATCTCTTTGTAGTCCACAACTTTTTCGTGAGAGGAAGAGATAGACACTGATCTCTTCTCTGCGGTGATCAGTGACAGGACTCGGGGGAATGGCTAGAAGTTGTGTTGTGGAGGTTTAAGTTCTCTACCCAGAGGGCGGTTGGGCAAAGGAACAGCTCCCCAAGGAAGTGCTCACAGGACTAAGCTGACAGAGTTCAAGGGCCCTTTGGACAACACTTTCAGGCCCATGGTGAGACTCATGGGGTCTCTATGCATGACCAGGGTTTGGACTCAGAATATTCTATGACCCTATGATACTGGAGTTTTTTAGGTGATTCTGAAATGAAAACATTTATCTAAATTTAACATAATAGTTCAAGAGAATTATGGTTTGTGTTTCTTCACTTTTCTTCATTTTACATGAGGATAGATACCTCCCTTTGCTAAACTCTTATGGAATAAGACAGCTCTTAAAAAATGTTTTCCTCGGGAGGTATCAGGTATATTGAGTTGCATAGACTGTGTATCTGATTGCTTGTATCTGCATTTTAAGTAATGTTTAATGTTCTTATTCAAGTATTGAATTGACACCAAATCAATTTAGAGTCTTAACAGTGAGTTATAGTTCCAGTAATAAATTACATATATACAACCATATTATTATTTCAGCATTGTTCTAGGATGACTTTATGATGCTTGTATCCCCAAACATCTGTTCTGTTTATGCTGGATTTTAAATTCTGCACCTTTAAGACTGATTCTGAGAGCAAAGTGGGGGGGGAAAAGGTGCACAGTTTGTTTGCAGAACTGCATTCGCTTCTCTGCATCGCACCTCCTAGATTGTGTTGTCTGCAGCATGGACAGACAGTGGGAGAAATCTCTCCTTTGCTTTTCAGTTAGGTTTTTTTCAGTTAGCTGAGGCAGAGAAGTTCCCTGACCTTTTTTTTTTTCAGTTTTTCTTGGAACAGATTGGCACTGCTCTGGACTGAAAACCCAGAGAAGCATCAGGAGCTCACGCCTGTGGCCCACCAGGGCCTGGGACACAGCCTTTTCCAGCAGGGTCTGATAACAGACTGAGCAAGCTGAGCTACAGCCCACGAAAAGGACCTTCTGAATTCACCATGTCTTCAGAACAGTGAGAGGCTTTATTGTTTAATATTATTCATTTTTTTATGGTCACAATTACTCTGGTTGTTAAATAAACATTTTTTTTCCACTTTTATCCAAGGAAGTCTTTTCCTGAACTGGGAGGGAGGGACCTCATTTGGAGGTTTCCTCCCAAATTTGCCCTAAATCAGGATAAATATAAGTATGAAGGTGTTATTTAGAGGCTTAATGGAGTGAAAAATAATAAAACTCTTCCAAAACCATGGAAGAGTTAAAAAGAAAAATCTCTTTCAATGGAAAAAAAACTCAAATTTTTTCTTTTGCAAACACTTTGTATACAAATCATAGCTGGTTTTACATACTCTGCCTTAATAATTCACATATCCTTTATTTACCTTGACACTATAGATTTTTCTTCCTTAATATTTTGCATTGCTCCAAAAAATAAACTAGATATTTTAAATATTTTAAGTTGTATGTAGTCATAAAACATGTTTTTTAAGCTGCTACTTCTGCAGAGTGCTGACCTTGTTTTAAACATCTCCTATGTGTTAGAGAGTTTTTGTTATCTTACAGAAAAGGAACAAGTTTCCAGGTTCTTTCATGCATTCCCATATAGCTTTCCTCAGACGCCATACAGGGGAGGCACAGTCAATGTCAATCCTATGTACCACCGCAGCACTGCCGAGCATCCCTACCAACAGCTCATTACAGGAGGAAGTGCGGCTGCTCTGTCAGGTAGTGATGAGTTACACTAACAAGATGGAAAGTGACTACTGTTACTACTTTGTGCTTCACAGTTCTTGAAAGCAAAGAAATATAGACAAGAGTCCACTGTACTATGACTAGAACACTCTACACTCTGCAGGGCTTGAGCTTTTGTTTTGGGTTGCTTTTATTTTTAAAGTTGCCCCATGACTTAGGCACTTCACAGACAAGGTAACGTCTGACTGTAACAGTTCACAAAATAGAAGTTTCTATGATCACAAAACTGTGCATCCAAAATCATGTGCATTCAATTGGATTTTATCAGAGTCAAAGTCCTACAATTAGGCTGGCTACCTCAAGGTGTGTGTACAAAACAGCCTATGAAAAATTTCCACAAAGCAGTAGGAGTGCTATAATCCTCCCATCAGCTGAAATAACCCTTGAAAAAATAGCAAGGAGACTAAAGTGACCAGGAGTCACTTTAATTGCTCTGATTTCCACATTTCTATGTATTTTTCTTCCAATTACTACTAAGCATAATGTGTCTTAAAACAAAGACATGGGTATTTAATGTAGCAATGCTGTTAAAACACTAATTCTGAACCCATCCAAAGATTATTTTCACTTGGAGTGAAAATGTAATTTTGTTTATTCTGATTTATTACTAACCAGTTCAGGATGAAATCAAGAATTCACTGAATTGATCAAAGATATATTTTTAAATTATTTCTTTTCTGTCAAAATTAATGTAAATGTTCCTTTGACAGTCATGTAAATAAGATCAGTTCAAGAGAAAGGGGTGCAATTCTATTTTTTTTTTAACAGCAGTCCAACTTCCTATCATGGTTTTCACCTTCCAGTTATATATAACTCTCTCATCTTCCATAACTGATTTAGCAAATGAAATTAAACTTCATTGTTTTCATCAATTAACACTTCATTATGTTCATGGATTAACTAAATGGTTTAAAATTGGTTTAAGTTCTCCAAAAATCAGAAGTTGTAAGAAGTGATGAACACTTTGCCATGTCACATGCTAAAGAGAAATTCAGTTTCTCCTTAGCAGGAGGTCTGTGTAATGAGGATAGTAGAACATGATAATAATTTTTTTTTATTCTTATCAAGGGAAAAAGAACAATATAGCCTTAGAGGAGCAGATGAGGCTGACAAAAAGGAAGCAATGAAAAATGCAAGCAGGATACCAGCTCAGCTCTGCAAGGCTGACAAGGCACAAATTATGTAAAACAACAATATTACACTTATTCAAAAGAAGGGGTCAAGGAACAGCCACCTAAAAAAGACACTGAATGTTGAAGACCACCAAGAAGACCCCCAAAGAACCATACAAGGATTTCCAATAAGGGGTATAACCATGTAAAATAAACTGTTATATATGCATCAAGTAAGCAAAGATAGCTAGTGAATATGTAATCACTGTGTATGATAAAAGCTGTTTTCCTAACACTTGGCCCACGTGATTAGAGGAAGGACCTTCCGAGTGACCAGCATGCTGTAATAATGAATGCCTGCTTTCTAATACTCAAAACTTTCTTAGAAAGCTTCCATCTGGTCAATTTCGGTATTAATGATCTTCCATTGCGACTCCATCCTTACTACCCTGCTTATATGGGGGATCATTTTGAAGGCTATTACCTCCTAGATATGAACAACCGTGTAAGTAATTATTGAATTTTAATAACCAGTCTAAGTTAAAACATACTGAAGCATCCTATTTTCTTAATCTTATTGAGATCTTTATGGTGCCTCCGTATTTATAAGTTTTATATTAGTTAGGTTCACAAATATTTGGGCAGTAGAAAGGTGAGCAAGACATAACCCAAAAATTTTATGAGAATTGTGAAAGCTTTTAAATATGAGTCATCTGCCTATAATGAAGTTGTCTTAGCTAACAGAAAGAATCCAGGGATTTCAAGAAAAATAATGGCATGCTTTTGCTTTTAGTTCCCAGCGCTGGTACTTTTGTATCTTTTGTACTATAGATAATTCCTACTTCTGTTTCCAATAATGCTGGCTGAAATTAACTTACAACAACATGAAAGGTGATCACATGTATTTTCTATACAGTCAAAAGGTCTATGGGTATATCTTGCTGCAGAAGAGGAGACATTTTTTTTTTTCCATTTCACATTTTTGTTTCAAAATGATCTCTAGCTACTTCACTTGTGTGTATGCCAAAATCGTAGTCATAATTGCTTTAAGGTTCTCACCCAGGATCATTGTCATATCAGACAACTCAGTACATACTTTCTGTTTCAAGATCAAGATCATTCTGTGGTAGCCTACCATGCGTGTGAGTAAATTTTACATCATAAGCTGGTTTGCCTCCTCCTTCTCCCTTTCCATTTTAATATGAAGCAGTTCATTTGCTTTTATCATTGTCTTCCTTTTGCTTCTGTTTCCACATCCTGTCTTCTATTACTCTTTTTCAACATTAATGGACTAACACTGGAAATCTCATATGGATCCAAATGAATTGCCAGTATTGATCTGCATTGAAAAGCTCCTACATAATGTCACCTCAGTGACCGCTGTATTCCCACAATAATAACCAGCTACATTTCCTGAGGAAACATTTTTATACTTAGTGGCAGATAGAAGCTTTAAATACAATACTTTACAGACTGTGATACTCTACTGTGATGCATTTACAGAACACAGCTGGCTGCAAAACTTTCAAGCTGTATTCCAAGCTCCAATATTGAGATATACAGCCACTACAGTTGACAAAGTTTGTCCTTTACCACATCCAGTCTCAAAACTTCTATGTTAATAGCCTGGAAATGTGAAAGTTTTCTGGTAATCTTGCCAGTGTTCTAAGTTCAAATGGCATTACACTTGCTTATTATCCACTTTTCCCTATTATATTGTGGCAATAAGAGAAGATTGCTGAAAAAATAATCCTCCATGCAACTTGGACCTAATTATGGCAAGTATGTTTTATGACAATTGTCAAGAGTTAGTAAGAGTGGATGCAGCTCATACTGGGTGAAGGACTAAGTGATCAGCAGTGAAGGAAAGAATGAAAGGAAATAAGAGACTCACAGTATGAAACCACTGCTGTAAATATTCCAGGGGTTCCAGTTGCTCAGCTGTAATTAAATAAAAAAGACATACCGATATAAAATGATTACCACTATGCATATGGATAGATAATTTGAGAATCAGAGCATGGAGAGCTTTCAGCTTACTCACAGATATAGGTGCTGTGAAATGTCTCTGACTAAAGGAAGAGTACTTTTGTCTCATACCTAATAAATATTCTAGACAGGTTGGCTAACCTAAAGGGCTAAAATTTGCATGATAGAACATAGGATATCATCACAACTATCCTTAAGTTCTTTCCCAAAAGAGTGAGCATAACTCCAGAACAGCTTTATCCATTAGCAATAGCAATTAATTGAGTAATAAAATCTTGGTATCATAAATTCTGAGTTCTTCTCAAGTATCTTGGTTCATACCATTGAAGTGCAGCACCCTTGACAGAGCCTGGTGAACTGGTGTAGTGAGCCTAGTCCTGTGGTCCCAAGTAACATCAATAAGATTCATAGTTACTAGAGATATATAGTTACCAGATATGACCAAATTCACAGCAAGGTCTTCAGAAAGTTTCATTTCCTTCTCCCACATGACAACGAAATGTTTTTCATTTTCTTGTAAATATTTGTTGCATGTAAGTAACTTCTGTGTTCCTTTCAGGGTTTCTAAATGTGGAGATAATTGTGTGTTTAATGAATCCCTGACAATAAATCATGAATAACTGATTTTCATGCTGTGAAGGGTTCTATCAAAGGCCATGAAAAATAAATGCTTAGAGCATAAAAATAATCTTTCTTAAATAATTACCATGATTACCGTGACAGTTTGTTTTGCCTGACTCAAGGTACATCACACTTAGAGTCAGAATTTAGGTTAAAATACTAAATTATCTGTGTACACTTAGTCTACAATATTTCAAAATACAAAATAAGTCTGCAATATTTCCTTTAAACAAGCCTATTATAAAATTTACACAACCCTTTAGTCAGCCTAGAAATTAAGCAGAATTTATTTATTATGAATAGTCTTAAGAAGTCCTGTTTTTTTCTAATTCTCTGCATACGGTAAATTTTGGGGAATTTGGTTATTTTACTAACTTTTCTGATTTTAATTGCTTTCAGACTTTACCTCCTGTCCTGGTCTTGCATCACAGAAGCCATGCAAAGAGAAGCTGCTAGCAGCTACTCCGTGTCTGACAAAAAAAAAATAATCAGTAATTAAGCTTTGAGAATAGACAATCTGTTAAACCACTGAAAAAGCTGATACAACCCTGTGGAAAAAAAAAAAAAAAAAAAAAAAAAAAAAAAAAAAAAAAATCCCGGGAAATCTCTTTTTCTTTTCCGGTTGGCAAAGAGTTTACAAGGCTGGCCCAGCCCCTGTGTCGGCCGGGCTGGGCCGCGTGGGGCCCGGCTCCATGGCCGCCGGGCAGGGCAAGGGGAGGCCGCGGAGCCGGGGCTGGCCAGGCCGCACCAGCTGCGGGGCAGGGGCAGGGGCAGGGGAGGCCACCGGCCACGAAGTCCAAGCCTGGCTGCTGGGATCCATGCCACTCCCCCTGCTCCCCCAGCGAAGCCGGCAAAAAAAAAACAGAGGCGGCTCTGCAGCCCGTGCAGAAAGCAGCCCAGGGCGGACCGGCTCAGACAGGATTCTGCCACCGCTGAGATTCACCCACAACCACGGGACGGGAGGGAAGAAAAGCCATCGGCCCTGGCCATGCTGGTTGCTGTTTCCGAGCCTGGCTGCTGGGATCCTTGCCCTCCCTGCAGCGCGGCTGATCCTGCCGCCACCCCAGCACAGACACTGCAGGAACTTCCATCATAAAACAGCCCAGGCCACAGGCTACCCAGCCCGGCTGCGGTCCTGTGACCATCTGCAGCCCCTGGACGAGATATTAACTCTTCCAGTGCTTCAATCATCCCTCGGCTGAGAGAAAAGGATAAAGTGAAAACATTTAGAGAAACAACATAAAGATGCCAAGGTCAGTGAAGAAAGAGTCAAGTCCCAGATGAGAGGAATGAGGAGATGCCTTGATCTTGGGGCTGAAATCCTCTTGCAAAGCTATGGAGAAGGATGCAATTGATACATCCGACTCTCTTTTTCCCTGTAACCCATTGAAAGTATGGGGAAATGACTTGTTGAAATTGTATATATATCTAGCAAAGGCCTCCATGCTAAAGTAAGCAAATGAAGTAACTGTAATCCCATAAGAAGTTTGAACAGAGAAGGAGAGAAGAGTGATAAAGACCCTGTGCCCCCAGGGAGAGAAGAAGACTTCTGTTCCTAAGTTGGTTTCAGAGATAAATAAAGAGAACCTTTGCTCTTGCACATCTTTAAAATAGTACCCCATAAGCTGACATGGCCCATAAACACAGCTGTGAGGAAAGGTGTGAAAAATAGGAGGGACTTCATGATTACAGATTTTTTCAGGCGTCCGCTATTCGCAGAAATTAAAAGCCACACAATAACTATTTTCTTGTAGAGAAGTCTCCATGAATGTACTAGGACTCCTTTCCCTAAGTGAACTGCAGGAAGACAATTCTAGAAGTGCTAAACTAACTGAATTGTTTCTGTAACTTTTGAGTGGGAAGGAAAAGATTGTGGAGGGAGGAGAAGTGCTCTAAAAAATCTTATTCTGATTCTTATTTTTCTTTCTTTTTTGTAATTACTGTAAACAATTTTCTTTCTATTCTTTTAAAGTTTTGAGCCTGCTTTGCCTTCCTCCTAATATCTCACAGGAAGAAATGAGTAAGTATATTCTAGTAGGTGCACTGGCATTTGGCCAGCACTAAACCACCACACCGCTCCACTTTAATTTGATTGAAAATGTCTTTATTCCTGGTAACCAATTGGATCAAATAATTTAAAAAATTATAAACAAAAAAGAGAAAGTTATCTGAATGCATTTTTTACACACCCACAAGAACTTTCCTACAGAAGATATATGGTTCTGTTTAGCATACAAAATTTTTCCCAGAGTTCTGTTGCCAACTTTGTTTAATTATTGCTTGGCAGTGATAGATCCCAGCTGTTACATGCCTTTGCAACACATGCATTGAACTATTCAGCATATACAGACCTTTTATTTTTTTTCAGGCAAATGGAAGATGAATTTACAAAATGTATTTTAAAGTATTTTTTAAAGAAATTTTAACAAGGAGAATGAAATTAGTAACTCTAAACAATATTTTTAATTACCTCATTAAGAAAAAAAATTAAAACATTTAGTTGAAACCAAATTATATTAAAACTTGAAGCTGTAAAGAAAAGAGTCTTCAAAAACTTTTGTTGTTGCTGCTTGTACTGTATATATGACCAGCATAAAGCGTCTGTCATTCCTTAATACTATTAATTCAGCAGCTATTACTAGCTTACTGGGCAAACCACATTGAAAACAGTTCTAAGGACTAGTGAAAAGGTTTTTGCTTTCTTTTTCATTAAACAAATTCCCAGAGTTTATTTTGTTACTGAAGACTCCCCAGCTTCCACCAGCCCTAGTATTTTATCAACCTGATCTAAATTCAAATCTTCTGCTTTGTTGTATATTGTGTTCATAGACAAGCAGGCTGATACCTTAGAAATCTGCGTTAAGGAGTTCCCCAACGATGTGTATTACACACAGCACTGTTGTTAAGGGGGTATTTATGGGCTTCTAAGTCAATAACTGAATCCAGGCTCCATATGCCAAATATAACCCTGCACCAGCTGGTTGAAAAGCTGTTTCTCTCCCTCTAAGGGAGAGCTCTGGGTAAAATATTCATTACTTGCAAGGAGGGCCTGGAATTTAATGCTTTTATAAACCAAGAGAAAATTAATTCTATGCTTAAAGGATAAAAGAATCCTTGTAAATTTATATTTTTCTTTTTCTGTACTAGCCCAACACAAATAGTCACTCTGTAGATTTATGCTACTCATGTCACTTGTCTAGAAAAGACTTCCTTTTTCCTCCCAATTTATGAAATAAACACCTGAAATTCAAATATTTTCGTCTAAGTACAAAAAGATAGTATTAAATAAGGGTGAATGTCTAAATGTTCATATAGATTTCAAACCTTCACACATTTCATTAGAAATGTTTAGTCTACTAGGCTACCAGCAACCAGGAGGATAAAAGTGTGTGGGTATTTGTGTGTGTGTATTTGTGTGTGTGTATGTGTTTGCATTTTGAGTTCTCAGTTGCTCAAACAGAAAACAGCATCATGTATTGTTCCATGAAGAGGCAGTTCTGTTTTGAGTTAAAAATCAAATGTTAAGCTGTTCCGTATCTTCTAGTGAAAATGCAAAGTCACTGTAAGGTTTTGATTTATTATAATGTTTACATTACATAGGGACTGGGGGAGTGAGAAAAAGGCAAGACAAACCAAAGTAACCTAAGACAATATAATTCAGCTGATCTTAACTGAAGAAAATAACTTTAAACACAAAAAAGTGCTTAAACTCCCCTAATTTTGATGTGGGTATATGTTTTCCTCATTTTTTAATCAATTTTTTAGTAAAAAAAACAAATATACAAAAAAAAACCCCATGTAAATGCCACCACCCCTCACCAATTATTTGGGGACAGTTTAAGTTCTCAAAACTGATTGTTCTCCGTCTGTGTCACATATGTTTAACATCACAAAGGACTTGTTGAATGTCCCCTCTATTCTATTTTGAAAGCTGTCAAATATATTTTCACCACCTGATCTCAGCAAAGCAAAAATAATAGTAAATTTCAAGATGTCTAATTTTTCTGTAATTTCTGAATTTTCTCAATCACCAAATGCAAATAATTTTCTCCAACTAGATTAAAAAGAACCTATTGTTCTATATGAAATCAATATCAAAAATCTGCATGTAGTAAAGCAAACCAACAAAGCAAAAAAACCTACCTTCTGAATATTACATACCAAGAAACTATCTTAGCATTTTTCCATCAATGAATAGTTTTCTTTCACGCTTTAAGGGCCTAATTTAGTACTAAGTTTTATGTTGATCAATGAGATATTGATCAATCAATATTTATAGTTTTTGATCAATGAAATATTGATCAATATTTCTATGTGTATTTTTGAGATAAATTCTTAGACATGTTTTAAATTATAAAACTCTTAAAGGGCCAAATTTGAAATTTGCTGAGTACAGATCACACTGTGGCAGAACTGATATCCCTAACTAAACATAGGTATCATGTAATCAATTGCCTTTTATCTTGTGACACAATGCTTTGGCTTCAATGAAAAAGGCAATGCTGTGGTCCATCTCCCTTCTCACATCTCAAACTATAGAGCTACCCTGCTTACAGGACGACAATTACAATTATATATTACAACCTAAGATAATACCCAGCTGCCCTGCTACATGGGAATGAAAGCAGTTCTAGTTTCATCTACAGCAGCCATTGTAGCTGCAGCAGATGAATGCAGATCTGCTTTTTTCCAGCCAACAGGATGTTGCTTCTTCCTCCAACCTGTACTCTCCCACAGATTTTTTTCTAACTGTTTTCAGTTTAAGAGAGACAATGTGGCTAAAACTTGCTTTCCACATAGGTGCAGTGGTCTGATTTTTGACTAAAACGATTTCTGTAAATGAAGCTTCATAGCTGTCAGGTGTGAGGCACTGGTTGTGAGAAGCTGTGGGCATTAACTCGGGCATAACTGTAACAGAAGAGGATGTCTGCTGATAGCCTTGTTCTTCTGAAATAACAGGGAAGGAATTTCAAGTAATCAAAATGGTAGAATTTGTCCAGAAGAAAGCTGCCTGGAAGAATACAGGGCACCATTACTGAGAAAAAAAATTCTTGCCTAAATGAAACTTTGTTCTAAATTAAAAATGAAAGAAAATGGGTAGAGGTGGGAAAAAGAGAGGGAATGTCAAGCCAACAACAAGCAAACAAAGAATTAATAGTGCCTGCAATAGGTTTAAGTACTGTACAGAGTTGTCAGGCTGAGTAAGATTGGAGTTAATGATCTTTGGCAATCACGTTGATTCTGATCTAGCATGGTGAATCTTATCTGTTTTAGACAGATAGTTAAGGGTGCTTCAAATAACCCTGTTGTCTTTATCATCTCAGCTAATTGCTCATTCTTTATTGTAGTCCCAACTTTTATCACAAGGACAAAGCTACTGTCAGTGGAGATAAATATATAAATAAGAGGGACTCAATCACCAATTAATTAGGGTATGTCATGTAAGGAATTCCAATCTGCAGTGAAAGACTAGCATACTAGTTTAAAGTAATACAGAGGCAAGATTCAGTTAAATATTTTCAAGACTACATTTTCATGGGGAAGAAAATAATGTTTTAAACCAATTTTATATTATGCTTATAAAGTATTAGACCTAATGATGATCTAAATGTATTATATCTGTATCTACTCTACAGGGCAGAAATAGAGAAAAAGATGAGCAATTAAATAATGAAACAACAAGAACTAATATGCTTTTCATAGAATCATGGAATGGTGAGGTTGGAAGAGATCATTGAAGGTCTTCTGGTCTAACATCCCTGCTCAAGCAGGATCCCCTAGACCACATTACTCAGGGTCGTGTTAAGTCAGATTTTGAGTATCTTCAAAGAATGAGGCTCCACAACCTTTGTGGGCAACCAGTAAATTTCTTTGAAAGCTGTAAACTCATGAATCCCTTCAATAACCAAACAAAACCAAGTCTCTGTGGTGGTTTAGCCGCAGGTAGTAAGCCCCCTTCTAGTAGCACAGTCACTTCCCCCCATGTGGATGGGGGAGAGAGTCAGAAGGGCAAAAATTTAATAAACTTTTGGGTTAGGAAAAGGAAAATTTAACAAGTGGAGGAAAAAAAAAAAAGCAAACAACAGAACAAGAAAGAAAAAGTAAAAGAAAAGTGAGATAAAAGGAATAATTTCTTAGTAACTTGAGTGATTGGCAATAGTCAGCTGCTCCAGGAGTACTTGCCTTGGACCCCTGTCCCCTTCCCAATATTATCAATTTTACTTCTGAAGCAAATCTCATGTGATAGAGAATATTCTTTTTGTGAATTCAGGTTAGTTGTCCCAGCTGCATCCCTTCCCAGCCTCCTGCCCACCCCCAGCCTACTTGCTAGCCAAACAGAGTGCGAAACATGTTGTGAAAGCACTGTTCAGCAACAGCTGAGAACATGCATGTGTTATCAACACAGTTTTGGTCACAAAAACAAAACAAACACCATGAGATCAGCGGAAAAATGAAGTAAATTAATCTGTCCCAGCAAAACTGTGGCTGTTTTGCTGTCTTGCCACAACCAGTAAGGAGACACCACTATACTATCAAAAGGAGGAGATCAGGACAAGGAAAGGGAAGCAGAAGAAGAAAAAAAATGAAGAGAAAAAACTGAGGAGGAAAAGGGGAGAAAGGAGGAAATCCAAAAGCAGGGAATGGAAAGGGAAAGGGAAATTCTTCAGTAATTCCAACGGTTGTTTGAAAAAAATAGATAAATAATTCCCTTTTAAAACTGGAACCAGAAAGAGACTGAGGGCCATTTTCTTAAGCACCTTAAATTGTACTGTTTAATCTCTAAAAGACACGGCTATTGTACTGTTGGGCTATTTTTCTTACTATTTGAATTTTGCTGTTGGTATTTCAGTAAATATACTTGCAAGTTTCCTTGTAAGAATGAGTTGGGATCTTGCGAAACAATAAAACCTTCTACATCCTATTATATACTATGTATTGCATGGAATAAGATGAAACCAAACATTACAGTACAAGTTTATTGCAAGTATAAGCTTGGTTAAGGAAGCATCACGAACTAGCTGGTACAGTTATCTCTGTTATTAAGAGGAAATTATATAAAGATATATCTTCTGCAGCTCAATTTGATTCTCTATATTTTTAAGTTTTCCTTTTACTTGTTTTCTACAAGGTTTGAAACTGCTTTTTTCAGTTATTTATCTGCTAAACATTTTCTTCAGCATGTTACTGGTCACCTTTCCTCACCAAAGTTCTGATAATATTTTATTTTTTACTTTCACAGCTTTTTCTTTCATGTTCTGGGACTTCAAATCTGACATGACATTCTCTGTTAGGAAGAGATGATGTTATTACAAGGCACCCTCTGGGTGGGTTCCCCTGTTGAGGTTTGGAAGAGTGCTCACGGTATGCCCTCAATAACACTGGGGAGAAACATGCCCAGCTTTCCTGACTGTGGAAGTCTGACATCAGTATGTTCAGAAAAAGCCAAGGGATGGTTATAGTCTCCACTATAAGCTACAGCAATCAACAGTAGAGCTGATCTCCTACTGGCACCCCTTATATACCCTTTTTTTTTTCCCAAGAAAGAAACATTCATATATTACCAACATATCGACTCTCATCATTTCCTAAATAAACACACCACCTTTTTTATTCTTCTTCGACTGCTTTGACACCATTTTTTTTTAATTTAGGGTTGCCTTGGTAATTTCTGCTTAGCTTGCAAACCATGAAGTTCTTGTCCACTTTCTTGTAATCACACCATTATCTTGTTAGCATAACTAGATGGCTAAGATTAGCTGTCTACTGTGATATCAGGAGCATGTCTGTGATATCAGGAGCATATGGCAACTTCTCATGTTTCTCACTAGCTAGAGTAGCCATATAGTCAGAGCAGACTCCTTTTTCTATTATTTAATAGCTCTGACAAAGTGTCTGGTACTGTGTTCTGCTGTCTTCCAGAACCTGAAGCAGCTACTGAGCAATTATGTGCCATACTTTAACCCCATCTGACAAACTAAGTACCATGCAGACATTCACTCTCCATCCCTGCCCTCTCTGAATTTCAATGTCAACTCATCTCTTTCTCACAGTTCTGCTTCTCACCAGAATTGACAAGGATAAGATGTCTGCAATGCCTCAGGCCATTCAGATATAATTCCTGAGAAAGTCAGTGAAAGTCTTTGTTTAATGATAATTCACATCATTTTTGCCAGGAGTGTAGTAGATTGTAATTTATTTAGAGTAGGATTCTCTTGTCAAAGAGTACTTCCTCATAGAGAGGTGGATCATAACTGTGTTCATTTGTCTTTTCTTGTTTGGAAGAAGAGAACAAGGTAGAGAAGAATATGCAATCAAGAAAAACAAACTCAAATATATTTTCTCAGGCTACTGGTGCTAAGTTTGAGAATGACCCCAAGTCAGTGAAGTAAGCTTTGCAGCTGTATCAAGTCCTTTCAATGGTGGAAACTCCAGGGGGGACAGTGAGAAATAATTTGTCTATTGTCTCTCTCTGGGAGGGGTAGAATAGTGCATGAAGGAAGTGTTAATTCGGTGTTAATTTGGTGTAAGGCTTCCTGATTTGCACTGCTTCAGCTGCTGTGGCTTGAAGCAGCGCCAATTCATGTATGTTTGCAGCTACCTCTACAGAAATGATTTTAAGGTTTCTTTCAGGGAAAAGTCAATTAGAAAAATATTTTGTATCTTTCCAATCTTTTTGACAAGCACTTGTTGAAAGTGATCTATTATGTAGTGAAAACAATATGTCAAGAGCAGAAAACAAATGCAAAAATCTTTTAACAATAATTACAAAAAACACAGAATGGGTCTGGTTGGAAGGGACCTGAGCTGGTCAGCTTATCCAACTTCCCTGCTCAAGCAGGGTCATCTCAGAGCACACTGCACAGGATTTCATCCAGATGGTTTTTTAATATCTCCCGTGAGGGACATTCCACAGCTGCTCTGGGAAGTATGTGCCAGTGCTTGGTCACTCCCACATTACAGAAGTTCTTCCTCATATTAAGGTGAAACTTCCTGTGTATCAGTTTCTGGCCATTGGTTCTTGACCTGTTCCTTGACACCAATGAGCAGAGTGTGTCTCCATCTTTTTGACACCTTCCTTTCATATACACTGTAATTGTAGTGTACACAAAAAATCATAAGAATCTTATGTTCAGCAGTTGCTTGTAAAAAAGCATAAATCACCTTTGAGATTCTTGTGACTGGAAAAAAATTACTTTATTTAACTCTTCATATGACAGTATGAGAAAATAATGAAAGAAACAAAAAAATTCCAGATGGTATTCGAGGGTAGGGACAGGGAAATTGTTTTCTTCTGGGATTTTAGAAGAAGACAAGAAGGAACCAACCATTAAGCGAAATGCTTGTCTGTTATTTCTTTCAAGATATAATACTTTGTTGTAATTTTTTTTTAAATTTTGTTACATTTTAGATTTTATAAGTTTTAACAGAAAAAAAGCTCTTAGCAAATCAGCAGTTCATTTTCAATAATGACAGAAGAAAAGATTGGGGAGGTTTTGGAACACATAGAGTTACTCACTAATGTCTTATGTTAGAATATATCAGAGTGGTGAAACACAAGAAGTAATCAGCCTATTTCCTCCATAGCATCATGGGCAGTCAGGGGTCAGACAGTCCTGACATAATTGTTCTTGGATTACCATTTCACACAGAACTTTGTTACAGCTGATAGCATGGTATTTGTGTGGCAGTTTCTGGTAGTGCCACTGTTGCCCAGCTGAGTGACAAAATCTGATGGTGGTCACAGATGGACGATGAGCATCAATATCATCCTGACAGGATTTCTACGCTTCTGTCAGTGACAATTTGGATTCCCTGTGTCCTTGAACTATGACGAGGACGACATCTTCTATATCTCAGTGACAGTTTACTGGAATTCTCTGATGACGAGCATCAGTTTTGACCAGTTTGGCTGTGGTTTATGTTTTAAAGAGCTGGGATGACTGTTTTTTGAGGATTAAGCAATGTGTCAATACCCTAGCATAATAAATATTTAACCAAATTTCACTTAAAGATTTTTCAAGTGAATACCAAAAATTAGCCCCATACTACCCGTGGCCATCTGCTTTACCACATGAGCCCTCCTTGTAGTTTGCTTAGAAGACAGACATTTCCTGCTTTTGCAGCAGTATTGTAGTGTTTTGAGATTTTCCTTCTGTGACTTAAGATTGTCCTTTCAGGGAAACAAATACAACAGTCTTCATCAAACTAAACTAATCTAACCTAAATTAACACATTACATGGTGTCTAGGATGGGTGAATAGTCAAGAAAACTTTAACATGGCTGAAATTCTCCTTATTTCCCCCACTTCCCCCAGGAACATGACACTTTATAACCTCAAAAAACATGCTGGTTTCTCTATCAGCCCAGCAAGAAGATGTACATGCTAGCCAAGTACAGCCAGACTGAGTTTCTCCAGTTAAGCTATTATTGCAAGTAAAGAACAGAATTACTGTTTCCTTACAGCTTATCAGCTAGGTTACCCTTGATTTCCACTTCCTGGAAGTGCTGACTCAGGATCACTGTAGTGAACTATGGTGCAAATCTCATAGCCGTTATGCTGAAAGGCTGACATAATATTGCATATATATTTTTTATGCTTATGAATAGAATACATTATGACTATTTTAGTAGACTTGATTTGTAGCAGAGCTTAACGAATGCTGGGACCTTTGCTATCTATTGTGAGTCATAGAGAAATTGTGTGTACTGGGAGGTAACTGCATGTCTTAATAAATAACCTTATAAAAGTTAAAAGTCAGCATTTGCTCTAGTGGCTAAAATAAAATCTTGCTAGTGTAGTTCTTCAGTGTTGTAAGGTTAACTGCATTCTTTCCAATGTGGATTGAAAATTAGACTGTTAGTTTTATGCTATACCAGAAGAGCTGGGCAATCTGTGGATAACTTTAAGGCATTTTATACAGTCTACTGGCTGCAGTAGGTACTGGAGTCAGAGTTTATTCAAGAACTGGCGTGTTTTTCTGAAGCATTCCATTTCATGGGTGGCAGATCACATTGCAATACGTTGCTTAAGACACTTCACCATCTTGCACTGTGATATGTCAGCATATGGTAGAAAGCTGCATTTCATCACATGAATTGTTGTAATGTTTCCTAAAACGTAGCATGAAGGAAAGCTTTGTGACAGCTCACTTACCCATTAAGTGCTAGTATCAGATTTGTAATCAAACACGAAGACAAGAGCAGACAGTAGTATGGTTCATCAAGTAGTATAATTATTTCTGAATACCAGGCACACCTCTGGAATCAGTGAAGTATTTCCCTTTTTCTTTCCTTGACTTTCAATTATGGCTATGGTTATCAAAAGTGACAGCTGATGGAACAAATATTTCTGTTTATGTTGTTTATAGTATTAGTATAATTAGTGGCATCAGTCATAATAAACAGGCACAGCATGCAGCAGTGACACAACTGCCATTAAGCAACACTAATGCAGAAGCAAAAAGTGCCGTGAAGAACACTGTATCCAAAGCTGGCTGTAAGTAGTTTCTTGAATCTATGTATATATGCAAGTTTCTGTAACAGACTGCTTTACTGTGTGTAAGTGTCAAATGTTCTGAACAACTGCCCTATGATTCAACTATATCTTATGACTGTTGCATTTCCAGACAACCATGTTATTTATACTTATTAACGTCTATGTACATATACATGTACCAAAAATATACAAAATTAGAGAGAGAGAGAGAGAGAGAGAGAGAAATGTAGAGATATATGTCTGTAATATAGCATACTATGCTATAAATAGCATCTGCCTTTTGGGGTTGTTTTGGTAATGATTTGTAGTTTTCAGTGCTGGATGAATACTAGATTTTTCTGTTCTTCCTCAGGTCTTTGAGTAATTGTCCAAGAGGTGATCCAGTTTAAGTCAATCCAATTACCTGGGAGACAAAGCAGCTACAAACATCTATACGTATAACAACACAACACAGCCACACATGGGTATTGGATTAATACTGTCTGTTAAGCCCAAGTAGACACAATACAAAAAGGTCAAAAGGAAAAAAAAAAAAAAAGAGAAAAATCCAAAAATAGTACTCTCTTCCTTTTATAAACCTGTGCCTGCACTCACAAATTATATAGGTGTCAAAGGTGATTTTCACTTCAGATTTTCTGAACCTTGTATGCAAGCATATCCTTTCTTGTAGTGGGCAGGAAAACTGCATGTCTTTATGCAAGTAGTTTACATGCAATGTGAGATGACAGCAATGAAATGTCACATGAGTTGATAATTCCTTACTGATCTGTGTTAAATGTCTTCATGAAGAGTTGTATGCAGGCAGATATACAGAAAACCAAAGGATCATTAATAGCTCAATTTTGCACATTTTTGGGGTTTTCCCACTCAGGCTTTGGTCAGGATTTGTCTGAACTTTAAAATTCTTCTCAGAAAAGAAATTACTGACTCTATATTGTCCGGAAGAGGGGGTTGGGATGTGGTAGGGATTTTCATTGTGGCTTCTGAGTTGTACCTGTTCTTCTATAGGCCACTGAAGTGTTAAGCTGGTGCTTTCTGTCAGCTCTAAAACCATTTAGAAAGAAACTGTTTTACAAATAATATTCTGTCACCTAACAGCATTTAAAATTATTCTAAGGAATTCATGCATGATGAAACAATGGAAAATTAGCCTTCCCTGCCAAATCTTTGCAGTGCTTAGCTCTGCCACCTTTTGACATGAAGTGTGAAAATACAGAACATGAAATGCTTAGTTAAAAATGGATGTTGTCAATGTATAAGTAATTGACAACATCCTATGGGTTAATGACTGCTCATGCACATGTTACTCTTTTTGGCAGCTATCAGCAAAATACTAAAACAACTTTGAATGAAAATATGCATTGTGTGTTCTTTGACAAAATGTTACCAGCCATAAAGTATAAAGATCAATTCAATAAATCCAATCTGCAAGGACAATAGATTTTGATTAGACTGGAGACTGGGAGGTTTGGGAATTTTCAGTTTTAGGAAAAAATATGTAGCTGCTTTTCCTTTTGTCCATGCCTTCTTATCCCTTCAGTCTTGGGGGATTAGAAAAAAAAAAGGAAAAAAAAAAGATACATTATGCGTTATGTCAGTTTACACATGAGGATCAGTGAGCTAGAAAAAAACCCCTTTAAAACAACCTCATCCTATACCTCAAAGTTGTTCCCATTTTTCCCATTTGGATCCTAGAAGCTGGTCAGCTGCAAATGAGTGTATAAAATGTGGGAAGTAAGGTAAACACTCTGGCAAGTCCCTCTAGGGGCAGAAGTAACTACCTTTGGGCTCAGGACAAGAAATAATGAAATATGCCACTAGAGAATTAAAAGGCAATCTATGCCAATTTTATTTTTCTCCTGAATTATTTGTTTCTTATTCAGTGTCTATAAATGGAGAATAAGAAATAAAGCAATTCACAGGTATGGCATTTCTCTATTTTGATGAAAATTTAAGGCTTTTCTCAGTGTGCCGTAGAGTAACACATATGTAATTAAATAATGTAATTCCTAAGGCAAATGATATGCTATAAAACATGCCACGAGAAAAAGTTACATCTTTGTGTAAATATTTGGAGATATTCTTCTGCTGGTATCACACAATCCTCAGGCAAGATCCTATCTCTCTGCGTTACAGAGTAATCAGCATGAGGTGTAGGAGCTCCAGAATGGTCTGCCATATGATGTGGTGTCAACAATTCAATAAAGGAGAAGAGAAAGTGGCAAATCAACTTATTTCTTGATGAAGAAGGACATCCCTTAATCCAAATTATTGTTTGGGGTCTTTGTAGTATCAGGTATCATTTATTTAAAAAAAAAATAAAACTGTGCCTATAAAGATGCTTCAGATTATAGTGTTCCTTATTTTGCTACAGAATGGACTTCCAGGGAAGCAATCAAATTTAGGGACAGAACCACATGCTAGGATCTTAGATATTATCTGTGGAATGAGTGTCATTGATTCACTGCAGTCATAGGATTGCAATATTGGAAGGTAAAGTGGTTTTCAGTCACTTTACTTCCAGTGATGGAAAGAAGGCTTGCATACTTACCCATTGTTCCAATAAGACATTAAAATACAGGAATTCAAAAATTCCATTGGGAAAAGAAAAAACACCCCTGTCACATGTACAAAATATGGCCTTTACTACTGAAGAACATTTTCTCAATTTTCCAAGCACATATCCATCATCAGAGATGAAAGAACCAGTCCTGGTAATTATAGCTGCATGGTTTTTGGGTTTTTTTTGCTTTCGTTTTTTATTCAAACACCAGAAGATACTTCTTTTTGCCTAAATTCCTCACACAATTGCACATAAACCGTTTCCTTCTCAGTTTCACACTCAGGTTCTCTGAAGTGTGGTAAACACCTGCAGCATTTTCCCCTTAATCTTAGCCATGAATAATGAGGAGAATTAGACCTAGTGCTCCTAAGAAATATCTGTGAAATTTATGATCTCTTTATGTTGCCATATAGGTCAATCAAATCACTTCCCCTCACTTCTATGCAAGGAAATTTGTGTTTATGGTTAGAAATGCAAGTGCTGTACCAAAGACAAAAGTTAAAAATTACAGAGCATAATGAATGCAAGGGCTATGTTTCAGATTCCATTAGTTTGGATAAAATGCTTATAGGAAAACTAAAAATAAATATTAACACAAAAATCTCAAACAAAATCCCAAATTAAGCAAACAAAACCAGAATGTCGGGTCAGAATGTTCTTTATGTGGGGACAGAATTGTTTTGGTCTGTGTATGATTTCTTGTGTGAGAGTCCAGCATAAAGATGTTTCAAAAGGCATCTTCCATCATTCTATATTGGTGTAGATCTTTGAAATGTCTTCAGATAGCTGAGATGCTGAAAACAGATTATGTTAGAACAGCACTCTGCTCTGATTTCCAGAGACTTTGCACTGCTTTAAGCCATATAAATAAGGGTAAGTGACAAAGGGTCTTTTAAATCCCTCATACTCTAAATCTTCTTTAAGTTTCTAACATACTTATTTTTTGCAAATTCATTGTGGTATCTAAACCATGGAGCTTGCACTTTCTTCTTTTTTTCAATATATAGCTGTGTGTAGACATTAAAGAACTGTAATGTAATTAAACTGTTTGTAATGCAAACTGTTTAATACTTCTTTAAATACTTACTTTAAATACTTCTAGTGCAAAATAGACAACAGTCTAACCTCTTAAGAAGAAAATATAACTTAATAAAGAATAGTTAATATACACCTGTTAGGTGTTTCAATAAGGCCATTTCCAGGTAATCAGAAATATTTTGCTGTGGAAGAATCATACAGAATCAAAATGTTACGAAAGCATCCATAGTCAATCAAAGCAACAGCAGAGGAAAGTAGGGAAGAACACATCACAGAGACCCGGCTTGATGTGACCTTGGTGAGTAAGGCTAAACTGAGCAATGGGTTGTCTAACAGTAACACATCTTGGAAGGAAAGGTGTCTGAGCAACATCTTAAATCATTAAATCAAGTCTCTTGATTTAAAGAGTATTCTGACATGTGAGGTGTATTCTTCTTCAGGTGAGAGCAAAAGGGAGTGAACTTTTTTGTGACTTTAAACTTCAGTTAGAAGTCTTCTATATAAGAAGTCTTTTTATATCTGAGTGTTTAGAAATTATAACTGTATTTCCTTGAACTGCCCTGGAAACAAAAAGTAGTGTGTAGTTATAGAGTAGGTGCATAGTTGCAGTATGAGGACTGCACTTCAACACGACAGGCAACTCTCTTCCTTCTCCTACCCGGTTTGCCCAGGAAGGTAAATGTACTCACCTAAAATTCATTGTCAGGACAGTATGAATCATCAAGAGAATCTGTGAATGGACTAAATAAAATCTCAAGTAATTTTACTTTTCCTATGGGATAGCCTAAAGATGAACAAAAGTCTGTTTAATCTTTATTTTAGCAATAAGCATACTTAATGAAAGCTGTACTACTTTGGGATTCACATATTCTGAAAGAGGGAATTATAAGAGAATGGAAGCAAATGCATAAATCTTATGTATAAATGTATAAGTGAAATTACTGAGTTACATCTCATTAGATAATTCAGATACCAAGTAAAATAAAACTTATATTCACAGTAATTAGGTACTCCCTCCACAATTTCTGAACCAACTTATTCTTGCTAAAACTAAGCTAAAGTCATGGTGTTAGCTTTCCCAGTGCAATAAAACACCCATCCTGACATTTCTTACTTGTCCCATGACTCACTAGCATAGGTTTGAATGGCAGTTCCATATTATCATAATTGGAAGTGATGGTTACTCCTACAAAGGCTATATTTTATTTCCTATAAAGGAGAAAAAATTGCAAACCAGACTTAAGAGTAACATTCTAGAGTATTGCTTCCAAAATCCTGATCGACTTGCTCTCCATAGTAAGCACATAATTACCCCAGTAAATGACATAAGGACGTACACCACCATTTTAAAAATAATAACACCAATATTGGGAAACTTTAGTCTACATAATAATAGGACTTTCCGTGCAATTCCTGTAATTTCGAGCTACCTATTTCTAAAGCTTTTATCAAGTTCTATTCTTCTTTTGTTTTTACTTGGCACACCTGGACTTGTAGGAAAAAATTTAAAAGATAAAATAAAAAGAAGTTTAAAAGTACTCAAAAATTTGTCCTATCTATGCAAAAGGCACTCTTGTAGAAAATCATCTTGAATTTCATAAACTTCTATTTCTGTTAAACTTTGTTGACATTTTAGCAGAGTTCAGATCTTTGGAATTCAGGAAATGGCTGAGTAGTACTAATAATAAAACAGTAATAATAAAAATACACTGGCAATATGTTAATCCAGTTTTTTTAATGTGTGATATTTTCTATTACAAATTGCACTAAACTCAGTGGAGCTGTTGATATAACAAAATGCAGTCAGTTATGCAGACAGTGATTTAGATTTTGGAAGTAGATACACTGAGATTTTGATAATATTTCTATGACACAGTGACCAGCATGTTGGGAGCTGCACCATGCATTCTTTTTTTTATCTTAGATATCTATCATTTGAAAATCACCTGAACCATGAACACCTTCCTTAACAATGACTTTATCATAATTTCTGAGTCAGGGACTTCAAGCAACTTTTGTCTGTTCAGTTCTTTATGACTCTGAAAGTTCTCCTGAAGGAAGAACAGGTATCTTTATAAAAATGAGACTTTTTTCTGGTCCATCACAGATTCCATTCTAATATATATAGATTAGAGACTCAGGTTGTATAATGAAAATTTGAACTGAACCTCTAATCTCCTTATTATATAGATCATATTTTTTTCAGGAGCGACTAATTTGTTTAACTACCTAAAACACAGATGGATAGGTACAATTTAAATCCCACCCAGCCATTTTCTATTTTTAGCCAGGACTCCCACTGATACCTGAATACCAAAGACTTTTTTAACCATCTAATTTTTTGAACATCTGCTTTTCCATGTGAAAAATCAAAACAAACCAAAGCAAAATACGTATTTTTGAAACGTGTTAATTTCTGGAAAACTGCAGGATTCAAATGTAGTGTTATTCTGTCCTAAAAGTGGTGGGATCAAAAAACTGCAATATGCTCAGAAGAACTCTAAAACCATTATGCCTAGAAGAGGCCAGAGAATCAGAAGGTTTATATGACTATTATTTATTTAAATATCCCTGCCATAAGTATCTGTTTTTGCACCAAAAATGCTAAGAATTGATGAAACTCCTGACAGAATAAAAGTACTCAGAAACAGAGAAAAAAACTGTTACAGCTCTGCTATTCCCTGTGACTGAATCTGCAGTTTGGTGTTTAGGCACAAGATTGTAAAACAACATTAGCAGCTGTTAGAAAACAGGGGCTGGGGCAATAAACAGCATTTACAAGTATTATGTGCTCAGTAAAATTTCCCAGTATAAATAGTATTTCAGTCCTCTTGGGCCTATTTCATGGAATTTGAGTTGATTACATAGTCTTTATGGGTCTCATAGAGGCTATCAAAGAAAGGTTTGAAAACCAAATTTTTTGTATTAAACAGCAAAGGTAGGCTTATAGTATTTACATTATAGCATATTTTACTTATTAATCGAGTACTTTTTCAGGTTTATCTAACAGTTATAAGAAAAACTAAAGCATGTTTTTATATTGATAATTTTAATAGAATGGATACTTTATTTATGATACAAAAATATTCCCCTAAATGAAACTAGGTTGTTCTGAACAAATACATAGATGAATACTTTTCAAATAATAAGTATTTCAGTTTTCAAAGAAAAGAGCTAGTGAATATGTTTTAAAGTAGGTGCTTTCAAACCATTGTGGTTAAACAACTTTTCTTAAATCAAGCATGAATGTGATTGAAGCATTACATTCAACCTCTTACAAATACTTTTATAATGCATTTCTACTGCCTATGTATTTGAAAAGCTATCACAATAATATACAATGATATTACAGTTTCCAGGTAAATGGATTACTGAGAAAAAAATAACCATTCTGGAAGAACAGAATGTTTCTATCTGTGCATCTGGAATAATATTAACATTTGAATGAGTATTTTTTCAGTTTAATTTTTACAGCTTTTAAATTGAGCTGTGTCAATAATTGTGAACAAATTTAGAATCTCAGGATGGCTTGACAGGTGTTTCAGGTTAAGTCTCTCTTGTAAGTCAAGTTTCCAGTTGACAAAATCAATGACTTTGAGAATATCTACATGGCTGAACAGTTTGCAGGTTTGCCATCCACCCTTGTGTAGTCAGGTTTAAGTTGAGAGATCATCTGGAAATTGTAAAGGAAGGAATTTTGCATTCAGAAAATAATTCTTGAAGCTAAAGGAGAAAAATGTTCTTTTTCTTGGCCTTAATTTTTCTAAACACAATACTTAGTAACAAATTCAGCAGACTTGTGTCAGGCAAATACTTTAATAGAACTTTTGAACTCCTTTACAGTCTTAAAACTGAAGTATATTAAACCTAATGGAATATATAAATACTTATGGCTATTGTAGTTGCCTGATATTAATAATTTATAGCTTAAAATACAAATCATGAATGAAACTGTTAATTATTTATTAACAGTAGTCTGCTAATGAGAGGGTAATGACAATATTCAAAACAAGACAGTGTGTCTCTTAATAATCTGGAAAAATATAGAAATCACAATGATAGCTATTTCCACTTCAGAGATTAAAATTTTGTTTCATTACAATGTAAGCAGAAAATTGAGATGCTCTTTCTTAATTCTTAACACTTACATTTTTCCCTATTGATGACTGACAGAAGATAAAAACAAGCTTCAGTTTAGAGAACTGCAGATTACTTTTTTCCTCCTGTCCGGTCCTAATATAGTTGTAATTTATACTGATGCAGACTTCATTTTTCTAGTAATTATGACCTGATTTAACATTTTACAAGAGCATCTGCCAAAATCTTTTGACTTTGATGCTGATTGGTGTAAAATGTGGAATTTACAAACCATTGAGAAATCATTCGATGCCATGCCCTGCAATTAAGAAGAAGTCAAGCAATAATAAAATCCAATTAACTGTATGCCTCCATTTAAAATTTTCAAGCTATAGTCAGAAAAAAGAATATAAAGTCAAGGGCAATAGTTTAGCAGGACTGAGCCTGGGAACACTTAGGGGAATAAGAAAGCCTAAGCATAAGAAGTCCCTCTTTATCTGTCTCCATATAATTTCTTATCTTCTGTAGGCATTTTAATTAAGATGTTAATAAATTTGCTCATAGATTTAATAGTCAGTGACAATTATGGGTCATAAACTGAAATAAAATTCAATGCAATGGATTTGTAACTTGTAAAAAAAAAACCCCAAC